>NC_058408.1:105285101-105438001 GCF_002201575.2 Neomonachus schauinslandi
GGGAGGGAAGGAAGAAGGAAGGGAGGAGGGAGGGAGGGAGGGAGGTAAGGAAGAAGGAAGGGAGGAGGGAGGGAGGGAGGGAGGGAAGAAGGAAGGGAGGAAGGAAGGAAGGAAAGAAGGAGGGAGGGAGGGAAGAAGGAAGGGAGGAAGGAAGGAAGGAAAGAAGGAGGGAGGGAGGAAAGGAAGGAGGGAGGGAAGGAAGAAGGGAGGGAGGGAAGGAGGGAGGGAGGGAAGGAGGGAGGGAGGGAGGGAGGTAAGGGGAAGGAAGGAAGGGAGGAAGGAAGGAAGGAAGGAAGGAAGGAAGAAAGAAAGGAAGGAAGGAAGGGAGGGCGGGCAGAAGGAGAGCTGCAGCAAATGGTAAGTCAGTTCCAGGCACGCACAGCATCTAGAACAGGTAGTTTTACGAATCAGTAGTAACGATACCACCGCTGACTACGGTTGCTGAGCATGACTGCAGTAACTCTGTAACGAGGCTATGAACGCACTCGTTGCCGAGGAGGGCCTAAGCAGTTGGCCCAGGAAGACACAGTCAGGATTTCAGCCCAGCTGTCTGATACCGAAAAGAGGTGAACACCTGTCCTTACATCCTCGCAGGGAGAGCGTGAGAAGCAAATGGGATCATGTGTGTGGAAGGATTATGGACTATTGCAAAGTGCCTATGAAGGTTTATAATCATTATGAGGACTCAATCCGCCCCACTCCAGGGTACCGCGTGGACTGCAGAGACCCTTCTGCAAGGTCCCTGTGCCTTGAGAGGGTGGTTAAATCAAGGACAGAGACACATGGTTCCTTTCTCGGCCAAGAACCAGCTTGGAGCCATAAATCACCCTTCGTGGAGCAAATGCATTGAATCAGAAATGAACATGGCCAAGCTGACAAGCCGTGAAGCCTTCCTCCTAATCACTGAGGTGCCCTCGCAGATGTGGCCGGAGGAGGAGATGCAGGCGATTCTGAGTCCTGCAGGGCCTGAGGCCCCTGCAGGGTGGGGCTCTGACAGGGACCTGCCTCCCCTGTCCTGGGGCCTGTTGGTGGGGAGCACAGCAGGGGCAGGAGAAGCCCCATCTCAGGAAGTCCCACACCTGCAGCCTCTGCCCAGAGCCTTGCACCACAGGATGTTCCCTGGATGCTCAGCTTCCTCAGGGCTGTGGGGGAAGGAAGGACTGGAAACCCCGTCTGTCCTCTCCTCTGTCCTCTCCTTGAGTCTCATGGGGAGTCCCACTCCATCCTCACGTTTCCCTAGTCACCATCAGAAACTCATTTCCCGGAGTCTGTATTGAAGGATTCTGTTACTGAGTTATCCCTTCCACCTGCCTGGGACCCCAACCCTCACCCTGTCTCCAGCGGCAGCTCCCCACCTCTCCTGAACCCTCTTGTCCTTAAAACTGACCCAGCAGTCCCGCATGCAGCAGCCCTCAGCTGAGCACGAAGCAGGAGTTTTTCTCTCTTCCTAGAGGACTGGGGGCGGGCTGAAGAGCTCGGGGCTGAAAGTCAGGAAGCTGGCATTCTAGCCCCACTTTGGCTAGAACAGCTGTGTGGCCTTGGCCAGTCACCCAGCCTCTCTGAGCAGAGACCTCATGTGAGAAATGAGAGGGAGCAGGGGGTTAAGCCCATAGTTTTCTGTTCCTGGGGGCCCAGCCTCGTGGAGTCTGTGAGGCACCCCAGGGGGTCAGCAAGGGAGGGCAGGAGAGGCAAGGCCCCGGCCCCCATGAAAATCCAAGCATCTGCACACTGAGCCATTTTCACTGCGTAAGGTCCCGTGATAGACTGTGTCTGAGTGAAGTGTTTTCTGTGGGGGCTACAAAAGTTTGAAATTCACTGAAAAATCCATAGGCCTATTGTAGTTTTGAAAAGATGCTTTACAGGCGCCTGGGTGGCTCAGTTGGTTAAGCGACTGCCTTCGGCTCAGGTCATGATCCTGGAGTCCCGGGATCGAGTCCCACATCAGGCTCCCTGCTGAGCAGGGAGTCTGCTTCTCCCTCTGACCCTCTTCCCTCTCGTGCTCTCTCTCTCTCTCTCATTCTCTCTCTCATTCTCTCTCTCAAATAAATAAATAAAATCTTTAAAAAAAAAAAGATGCTTTATTTCGTGGTGCCTGGGTGGCTCAATCAGTTAAGCGTCTCCCTTCGGCTTGGGTCATGACCCCAGGGTCCTGGGATCGAGCCCCACTTCGGGCTCCTTGCTCAGCGGGGAGCCTGCTTCTCCCTTTCCCGCTCCCCTGCTTGGGCTCTCTCTCTCTCTGTCAAATAAATAAATAAAATCTTTAAAAAAAAAAAAAAAAGGAAGAGAAAAGATGCTTTATTTCATGGCAATGATTATGACATTCTGGGGGCACAGTCTTGCCTAAGACCCAGAAATGCCTGAATGTTAGTATCTGTAAACACACAGGGCTCCCAGTACCTCCATGCGGACCACTGTCCTGTTTCCTCAGCCTCAGGCCTAAATGCTGGGAAATGGTCTTCCAGACACCCCATTCCTTCCAAACAGGCCAAGAGGAAATCCCTTCACGGCAGCCTCTTTCACATCCTGGGCGTGTGGCCCAGCATGGGATTCTCCCAGGTACTGATAATCCTACATATTAGGGATTAGACAGATTACCTAAAGCAGCTCAGGCAAATAAAGCATAATGTGGGCACCACCAGCTGGGATTTTCATGGCAAGAGCTCTGCTTGGGAGGAAAAGGAAGACGGGGTAGCCCTGACACTCAGGGGTGGGGGAAGCAGGGCAGCTGAGGATCTGGGCCCCACCTGGAGCTGGTATAAGCAGTTGGCGATACCTGCTTCTATCCTGGACAAGTTCCAATTATCCAGCCCCTCTCTTGCAGGTCAGAGCCTCCCCTGCACCCCACAGCCTCCCCATCCGCCCCCCCCAACCGGGACCCCACATGTGCAGGAGGCTCCACGTTGGTGCCAGAGGAACCTACCCAGCAGCTATCACCTTTGCCAAAACCTACAGGCTCCGCCTCCAGGGAAGGGGTACAGCACCCACAGACTTAGGCCACAAGAGCTTTAAAAGAAGCTCGGACACAGCCAAGTGCTCTAGGATGTCAGGAAACCACCGGAGCTTACTAGGTCTCTCCGCCGGTCATCAACACAGGCATTTTTAGGTATAGCTTCCCGGGTGCACTGTCCAGTTTCTCACTCCTAGGAGCCCCCTGGGCTGTGTGTGAATAACTGCTCTTCATAGGTCTTTGTGGGAAAAAAAGATGACAGCAGAAAAAGGCTGGGTGACCTTTAACAAGACACTTAGCATCTTTGTGTCTCAGGTTTCTTTGTCTCAAATTCAAAGGGGCTGTGTAAACGCTCCCTGAGGCTCTGTCTGGTTTGCAAAGCACCTGACCTTGAGGTCTAGATGGCAAGCCCCTCACCTGCACGTGTCCCTGAATGTGAAGGGCTTGGGGAGCAGGGGGCCCTTTCTGGCCCCTGTCAGGCAAACACACTAAGCTGCTTGCCAGTCTCCCGGGGACTGAGGAGGCTGGGCTGGCCCTCAGGAAATCCTGCCTTCCTTCCTGCACCCACAGGCCATGTCCTCTCCTGGCAGTTTTAGACCATCTTATTCAATCCTCACAGTAAGGCTGTAAGGTAGGAATGTCTTGAGACTCAGAGAGGCTGAGTAATTTCCAAGATCACTCATCTTATAAGTGGCAGCACTGAAATTTAAATCCAGTCTATTCTAAGACTAAAGGCCATGTTTTTCTTCTAATCCTTGCTGCCTCGGGATAGGCAAAATGTGCAAGGAAGATATGGGATCTCCTTATAAAGTGCTGCTTATTACTACTACTGAAACAATCATCTTATGCCCCATGGCTTCTAAATAACACAATTTTGTTGTTCAGACATCTAAATCTGGTCATGCTGTGTGTGGATGGGGAGTTGGAGAAATGGCCCAGGGAAGGCAATTCCAACCTAGGAACAGAGTGACCCATGAGACACAATGTCCCGTAGCGAGATGTGTTCTCAAAAGGCCACGTTTGCTGCCTAAGCCTGAAAGTTAACCAACTTTTAGGACGGACGTATACATCTCAGCCACTACTCCACACATGCAAACTAATAATCTCCTCCTGCAATTAGCGTACAAAATGAGAACATACATGACAGTCCAGGGTTCACTACTCAGGCCTCAGAGACTTGGAATTGTATTAGCAGAGACCCCAGCTCTGATCCCTCAGCCAGAGTGACCCAGGCTGGGTCCCAGTGGGTCCGTTCTCCTGCAAAGACATGGCCTGCACCTGCCCTGGGAGAATGGCTCATTAACCACCTAGATGAGAAAAATACCACAGGGGCCGAGTCAGAAGACAAAAATCACATTTGTTTTTTAGCTGCGGAATAATTTGTAATCACACCAGGCAAGTAAGCCAGGGCCAAAAGTTCAAAAGGATTAATAACAAATGTGATTTTCTGAATGTAGTGTCTTGGTTGGTGAATCCTGGGAACAAGATTGCAAGTTAGACACTATTATCCCCATTATGAAAATGGGAAACTGAGGCACTGAGGCTCTCTGAAGGTCTACGGTTAGCACGGTGACCTTCCAAATCCCAGCGAGGACAATGAGCTCCATAGCAATCCCTTTCCTTTGCAGGAAGAACCTTGCATTTTATGGGAAGGCAATCTCGCATGCCTTCTTGCTTCAAGGAGAGCACTCAAACCCCTGCAAAAAAAAAAATCTTTTTTTAATGAAATGAATCTCAGGGTCACAGGGCCATAGAGGTCAAAGTTGCAAGGGACTTGAGAACTTGTGCAGTCTGATTCCGTCCCTTCGGAAAGGAAGAGCCGAGGGTCACAGAAGGGTGGGGGGGGGCCTTTTCAAGGAAAACGCAGGCTGTTCATACTGTAGAGAACCCCACGTGGCTGAGAGATGGCACGAGAAGCGTGGGAGGCACGGGTGTTGTTGTCAGAGAGCCAGAGTCTGCCTCCTGGCTTCCCCTCCTACCCACTGTGCAACCTAGAACCTCATCCTAGCCTCTGTTTTCTCACTGGAGAAACAGGCTCACAGATACCTTTCTCAGAGAATATCCGTGAGGATCGGCCATCATGACAAACACAGAGCAGGAGGCGAGGGCTCAGTAAACAGCAGGTAATATTACCAGCTGAGTGCCAGACTAGGCACTCGTACAGCCACAGAAACAACCAGCTCAAGGTCCCACAGCTAACAGCGCCAATCGGGATGTGAATCCTTATTTTCCAAACAGCAAACCTCATTTCTGTCCACTTCACCAACGCGGAGGCCAAAGCTGGCTTCTAGTCAAGACAGACTGGAGATGCATAACTAAGACCCACAGGAAATCCAAAACCCTCATTTTCATAAAAGGAGGCAGAAATCTCCATGCCGCAGCCAAGTTAACTTTTATGACTCAAGTTGGTGGGGGGGAAAGGCACGTGAATCAAAACAGGGATGTGGGCATGGTGGGGAACAAACGAATGCTACCCAAAGACAAGGCGTTTTCACGTCTGAGGGACCGGTTCATCTCGTCAGGGAAGTCATGGACTATTCCTCTCTCCCACCTTCACCCGGCTTCTGAAAAGCAGCCCAACACTATTTAGAATGTCCCCACTTCCAGAGGAGTTACAGAGAGGGAGACAGTAGAGGATCAAGAGGGGGAGAAGCAGAAGGAAGGGAGCCCATCGCCGCCCTGGGGATCAGGAAGAGGATCGGGCCCATGTGGGCTCTCGCTCTCCACAGCAAAGGATCCTGGGAGGTTGGCTCACAGACCCTCCGGTCCCAAGGATCCCACAGGTTGGGCCACACCGCACTGCTGCTCCAGGAGGGAGTTTGGAAATGAAAAGCAAGAGCACAGTGTAATGAGGTATGTCAGTGAAGGACGGCCAACAGTCCTCTCCAGGGAAGAACTGTCCTTTTCTTTGACATTATGTCATCACTCCTTCGTTGGGTATTAATATGCCCTTTTAATGAAATGACAATGATGGTAGGGCTGGCATTTGATGGTTTCTTTTTTATGTCCCTGCTTCTCAAAATAAAAAGCTGGCAACCCTGTGATAGTCTCTGTGTTTTTAAGTGTAATTGATTAGCCCATGGAAAGTCTAGGAATTGCTCACCTAGTCCTCATTCTACAGATGGGAAGTTAAGGCCCAGAGAGGCCGGGCTCATCGTGGCCACAGCCCCCTACCTGGAGCTTAGGGTGCGTCTGCTACACCCATCAGGGACACCCTCGGGGCCAGGAAAGGCAGGGCCCAAGGGACGGAGACAAGGTCTCTCAGGGCTCCAACAGCTCAGCCAGCACCCCTCACGAGAGCGGGAGAGAGGCGTATGTGTCCGCTTCGAGGGCTCGGGGCGATACCGAGGGTCCTGAGTCCCCAGTCTCACTGCCAGTTTCTGAAGTCCTCACTCCAAGTACAGGAGGAAGTGCCCAGAACCTACACGATGTCCCAGGCATCAGTGCCGCTGCAGCTGGCTGTTAATGTGAAGTAATAACAATGATTCAACAGCCGGGGGAGAAGCGAGGGGACTTCTATTTCTAACTGGTTCAGATGACTGTTTCTCCTTCTGGATCCCTGATGGGAGTCGGGAATGGTGAGCACCCCAACGCTGCAAAGCCTCGGCTCTCTACTTGGCACCCCTAGACCCATCAATCTCCTTCCCGTGGCCTGGGACCCCTCCAACCCTGGATGGCGGGGAGAGGCTCAGCAGCTCTGAGAACCTTCTTTCTCAAAGAAGGTTTTTCCAAAATTATATCGGGTTTCCTTCTACCCCCAGCTTGTCAGCGGGGGGACTCTTTTGCCTAACATGGTTGAGGAATGTCTTAGAAACTGGTGTGATTCAGTCTGGCTTCGGAGGAGGTTTTCCATCCAGACAGAGCACACCGAGTGTCTGGACGTGGCGGCTCACTACCCCCAGGGGCACCCACACCCCTGGCCCGGCTCCGGACCTCAGTCAGCAGGGCACACTTGAAAAAGCAGCAGGTCCAGCCCCAGGATGAAATTAGATATAGAAAACAAGTCAGTAGGGGGGCGCCTGGGTGGCTCAGTTGGTTAAGCGACTGCCTTCGGCTCAGGTCATGGTCCTGGAGTCCCGGGATCAAGTCCCTCATCGGGCTCCCTGCTCGGCAGGGAGTCTGCTTCTCCCTCTGACCCTCCTCCCTCTCATGCTCTCTGTCTCTCATTCTCTCTCTCTCAAATAAATAAATAAAATCTTTAAAGAAAAAAAAAAAGAAAACAAATCAGTAGGAAGCTGAAAGGCCTTGTTCATCCACTTGCATACACAGGGGCTCCTTCCCTGTGACAGCATCCTTCCCTTCCCCCCAGCCAGTATTCTGAGTTTGCAAATCTAGTTCCAGTGCACCCAGTATAAATGCTGAGGAGCTACTGGGGGAGGTAAAGCAACAGCTGAAATCTCAAAAGGCACAACCCTTTCTCCCGGAACAGAGGGCAAAGTCATTCAGCCTTCTCTTCCGATGGAAATTGCTTTTTCCCCTCCTGCCTGTTCAGACTAGCCTCCTTCTACAAATACAGACTGTAATCAGAGGGGGGCCCAAGACAATTGTTAGAAAATGCAGTTTGCAAAAATGCCTGTAACCTGAATATCAAGTTTACTAATGAATTACTACTGAACTGTTGTTAGTTCTTCACATTTTCCCCTGAGGACCCACAATCTCCCCTAGATGAAAAGAAACATGCTTTCCCTCCATTAGTGCTCCATCTACTGTGCTCAGGAGGGCCATACCAGGTGGGCATGGAGACCAAGATCACATAAGGGGGAAACTTCTTTTGAATGTCACAAGTGTCTTACTGTGAAGATCTAACGACCACAATGAGGACAGGGGCCCATCTGAGGACTGTGGTCATCCTGCAAGCCCTGCGTTTCCATAGCAACTGTCAGTCCAGCCCCTAGAACTCACGGAGGTGGGACCTCCTTTGTGTGGGCAGCTCTGGAAGGAAGGTCGGATCCTTGTCTGAATCCCAAGTCTCTGTTTTTCTTCTCCTGCTACAGCTGCTTTTCTGACCAGAAGCCTGACAGAGATAGTTGTTAGTATTTCTTAGCATTGACACATCAAAAGTGAGAAGCTGGCCAAGGAGAAGGGACACAGAGAGAAGCTTCTGGGGATATGGGCAATATTCCATTTCTTGACCAAGTTGGTGGTTATAAATATTTTGTCGTCATTATTCACTATTTTGTACTTCTATGTTTATATACTTTTCTGTGTATTTGTTTTATTTCACTATTTTTAAAAAAGACTTTAAAAATATCAGCCAAACTGCTCTTAAGGGACCCATCATCATCACCCACACTTATTAAATATCTTTTGGCACAGGACAGAAGACTCAGATTACAAATGACTCTGTGTCACAGCCCTGGCCAACAGAACCAAGAAGCAGAGCAAACTTCATTGAAAGTCATGGGTCTTGGGATACAGCCAGGGGCTAGGCACCAGCCAGAAGGAAGAAGTCGAAGCAGAAGGCAAAGGCAATCAACAGAGCCATAGAAGGGATGGGCTAGAACCCCCAAGAGAACTTGTTGATACAACAGTTGCTATTGGTTCAGGTTAAAGGCTGTGCCTATAAACAAGGTCATGGGGAAGGGAGTGTGTTTTACGGTTTCTACCTGCGTCAGGAGGTTATAAGATGAAGAAGGCGGGGCCATCAGAGAAAGGGTGAGCCTTCCACTACCCTGCACTGCTCCCCCAGCCCTTCCCCGCACACACCTCACACCATCACAAACTCATCCCTTTGCTCATGTCAGATTCATTATCTCTCCACTCCTTCCCAAATCTTACACGTCCTTCAAGACGCAGTTTAAAAACCACCTCTTCCATGAAGCCACTCCAGAACTCTTAATTAGAATTAATATCTCCCACTGGTGTTTGTTCAACACTTACTCCCTGTTCCCTGAGAGAAATACTTGCTTCTCTGGTTATGAGCCCTCATTACATTTGAGCACTGTGGATACATCCATCATTCCCCCAGCTAAGAGGACTAGATGACTAGAAAAAGCAGGTCAGAAAACTGATCGTATTAGTCCTTATAAATATAGAATATAAATATATTATCTATAGAATATGTTCTTTTTTAAGATTTATTTATTTATTTGAAAGAGAGAGCAAGCACAAGTGGAGGGAGGAGCAGAGGCAGAGGAAGAGAGAGAAGCAGACTCCCCACTGAGCGCGGAGCCCAACGCGGGGCTCGATCCCAGGACCCTGAGATTATGACCTGAGCTGAAGGCAGAAGCTCAACCAACTGAGCCACAGAGGTGCCCCAATAGAATATATTCCATACTGTGTGTATATGTGTGTATATATACATTCTTATTCTACATCTAGCGCTCTGCCAAATGCATATGTAGTAGGTGTGCAACAAGCAACCAGTGTTGATTAATAAACAGGTTTAAGAGGAGGCAGGCCCAGCACCTAAGACACAGGTTCTTTAGGTTGTCAAGCAGCGCACAGAACCTGCGGGGCGGGGGGGGGGGGGGGGTGTCACAGATGTCATGGAGAGCCGTCCAAAATCCACTTCCCTCCATACCCACTCTATCTCCCCCAATGGACAGCCAAACTTCATAATTATCTATGCGCTGCCCAGCCTTGCTCCAGTCCTCCATCCATTCCCACACCAAAGCCAGAGAGACCTCACAAACTTTAGATCACTCATATCATGCCTGTGCTTCAACTCTTCAATTAGTTCTCATTGTTCTTAGGGTAAAGTTCAAAATCCTCAGCATGGCCTTTAGAGATGCTCTTGTAAGTCTGGCCTTTGCCTGGCACCTGGTCACATATGGAACCAGTCTTGGCCTCACCTTCTTGATGTTCCAGCCATACTGGACTTTCTTCCATTCCTTCAATGAGTGGTCCTCCTTTCTGACTCACGGATTTGCATGTACTATTTCTTTTAACAACCATCTCCACCCTGTCATATGCCAGACTTCCTACTCAGCCTCAAGATCTTTCTCCAGAGAGCCTTCCCTGATGCCCCCTCCAACTCCATCTCTCTGTGGGCCTCCATAACACTCAAGGTGCCTGCAAATACTTGTTCAGAGCCTCTTTCCTTTACTAAACCAGGGGCTGGCCAACTGTTTCTGTGAAGGGTCAGACAGTAAATATTTTAGGCTTTGTGGGCCGTAAGTGATACGGTCTCTAAGGCAACTACCCAACTGTGTCATTAGAGAGCACAAGTGGCCACAGACGACATGCAAACAGAGGAGAGAGATTCTGTTCCAATAAAATTTTATTTATGGACATTGAAATTTGAATTTCATATAATTTCACATTTAAAATAAATAACTTATCCTTCATTGAAAATGTTTTTCAACTATTTAAAAAATGCAAAAACCATTCTTAGCTCACAGGCCATACAGAAACAGATGGCAGGCCAGACTTGGCGCACATCCTGTAGTTTGCAAGCTCCTGCACGCAACTATGAGTTCCATGGAGAGAGAGAGAAACTATGTCTTGTTCACGGATGTATTCCTCCAGCACAGGGCCTGATTCCTAGAAGGTGATTCATAAAAATTTGTTAAATGCCTTGATATGTGGATGAGAGCAGTGTTTCCCAGTGTATTCTCTGCAGAACGCCAGTTCAATGGGAAACTCCACACAGAAAGGATGAAGGATGATTCTTTTACCAATGAAATCTGTCAGTGTTACTGTTGCCCTTCCTGGAAATTTTCCATGTTTAGTGCATAAAGCATATCAAAAGCTCAGAACTACTCAAGGAACTTGTTTGACTTAGACCAATACAGTACTTCCCAAACTCATTTGACCAAAGAACTTTCTACTGTAACCCAAACCTACCAATATCCATGGGCAACCCCATTAGAAAGTATGACAGTGAGGACAAAAGGCAAGAACTTACGAAAACAGTCCTCAGACTTCACTGTGCATCAGAATCTCCTAGAAGACCTGTTAAAACAGAGATTGCAGGGCCCCACCCCAAAGTTTCTGCTTTAGGAAGTCTGGACTGGGGCCTAAGAATTTATATTTCTCACAAGTTTTCAGCTGATGCTGATGCTGCCAGTCTGGGGTCCCCACTTTGAAAAACACTGATCTGGGGGGACAAAGGACCTTCAAGATACAAGTCCTCCCATCTGACGTTTCCTCCTCCTTCCAAGGACCCAATTCCCAAGAACACCCCAACCTGTCCACTTCCTCACACTGGTAACAAGAAACCCTGAGCCATCTTCCTAGCATCAGGACAAAGCACCTGTAATGTTGCATTTGTCCCCCCCCCAAAATATGTTTAAGTCCTGCTAACCCCCAGCGCCTGTGAATGTAACTTTATTTGGAAATAGGGTCCTTGCAGATGCAATCAAGTAATCCAATATCACTGGTATCCTTACAGGAGGAGGAGAAAGAGACCCAGGTAGGAGAATGCCATGTGAGGACAGAGACACAGGAAGAAGGTCAAGAGACAGCAGAGGCAGAAACTGATGTGATGCAGCTGCAAGCCAAGGAATGTCCAGGATGGATGGCCATTACCAGAACTAGGAAGAGGCAGGGAAGATTCTACCCTATAGCTTTCACAACAGCACGGCCCTGCAAATCCCTGATTTTGGACTTCTGGTCTCCAGAACTATGAAAGAATAAATGTCTGTTGCTTTAAGCCACCCAGTGTGTGACAACCTTTCCCTCAAACGGGTGGTTCTTGACATCACAGATATAAGAGTCACATACACAACATACACAGGACCCAGATGAAGCTCTGGCCAAGCCTTAACCTTGGTGGCCTCAGCCCTCTGATCCTGTGCCCATCTCTGCATCACTGCTAGCTGGAGGGTATTTGAGCTAGGGTCTCTCTTTGGAAATTAAATGATCTAATTCATATTAGTATGATGTTTTGTTGGATTCCTGCCCTGGGGCTGGTTTTGGCAACAAGCATGCGATCATTTTTTTTGGTCTAAAAAGTCAATGAATAAATTAAGGAGACTTGGCTTTCCCCCACCCTGTTTCCACTGGTCCTGTTTCTTTCTCACTGAGAGTCACTCACAAAGAACTTCCCAGTGACAAATAAAGAGCTGCTTTTCCTCTGAGTCTGAGCTAGAAATGCCTTCTCTAATCGACATGGAAACAACTAAGCAGTAGATATTTTCACAGCCTGAGCACCCTGGTTTTAGCCACAAATTATACCCCTCTCCTTTTGGAAAAATAAGGGGTATAACATTTATTCTCAAAAGAGGCAGACATAGTTATGCACCCAAGGAGCATATAAGGGAGCCAAGAAAGGGAATGTGGATACAGCTTGTCGTTGTTGACGGAGAGAAAGGGCATACCAAGGGATGGGGACTTTGTATTCTCGAGCTTGGAGGCCACAGAATGGAAAATCAGAACCAATCAAACACCTTCCTTGCCTCTCCAGCCCATGCCAACCCAGGGCTGACTGCTCACATGGAGTCGGTGTGAACTTGAAAGCCTTCAAGTCTTTTACACATAGGCCAAGGCCATGTTTTCTGCCACAACAGATCATGAGATTTTCGGGATGCTATCTCCCACCTCAAGGCCCTTGAAAAATAAGAGAGGGGTCTGATTCTTTGAGACAGGTGGAGCAGACATACACACACACCGGACGTTAAGTATTCCCTCCCTCATCCCTTCCAAGGACAGCATCTAATCTCAAATGTCCAGTAGTTCCATGAACAGCACATTGGTCTTTGGCTGAAAGAGAAGACTTCTGGAACATCCACCTCCCAGCCACCAACTAGAGTTGAGAATTAAACCAGTTAGAGGAGTGGCATGCTATTGCAGAGTACAAAAGTCTGGGTTTGCAGATTTGCTTCATTTTATGTATGTTTTGTTTTGTATCAAAATCTCATTTGAAGCAGGTTAGTAAACCTTTCAAAACTTCAGGTTTCTCAGCTACAAAATAATAAAAATAAATGCTTAGCAGGGAGTTGGGGAGAATTTTGTGAGATGTTGAATATTTCTGGAACATTACTACTAACTTACAAAGCATTTACCATGGCCAGGTGTGAGTCTAAGTAGCACACATGCACGAACATTTTTCAGTGTTACGACAACTTTACTAACATCTCCCATTCTGCAGATGAGGACCCTGGGGCACAGGGAAGTCAAGGCCCTTGCCCATGGTCACACAGCCAGTAAGCAGCTGAGCTGAACCCAGGCAGGCTGGCTATGAAGCCTGCGCTCAAATCACAGGGACCTGACACATCCCCATAGGGTGTCTCTGGGGTAGGAATGGAGGCCGATTCACTCATTCAACAACACTCTACCTGTACGCCACTCATAGAGGGAATTCTCACAGTGGGTTCTCACGCAATCAAATGCAGCCTCTCCTTCCGGAAGCTGAAGATTTGTCAAAGCAAATAAGACAAGTGCCCCAAATTAAAGGGAGAAGGTGACACTGCAGTGGAAGAGAGAGCAAGGCAGAGGCCTATTGTGTCATGAAGGCAGTGGGCTTCTGCCTGGCCTTGAAGGGTCAGTGCAGGGCGCCCCAGTCTAAACGAGGGCTCCTTGTTCTCCTTTCTCTCAACAACCCATTAGTTTCCTCTGTCAGACTCTCTACAGTCTAATTTCACAGATGTTTGCAGATGTATTTGTTTAATGCCAGAGGCCCTTGCTAGACCACGAGCTCAGGAGGAGAGGCAGCTGGTTACTGTGGGCACCACGGTACAACCAGGGCCTGGAGCGGAGCAGACACAGGAGAGGTATATGTTGAAGAATGAATGAATGAGTTTTGAAGTGCTGGTGGTTGCTTCCTAAAGGAGGTATGTGTTATGTTATGTGTAAAGACACCGCCCAGATCTACCTACCAGTGTAGTCATTCCAAACCCTTGGTTACCCTCACCTGAGAAATCCCGTGGGAAGTTTTCAAGACCATGACAGTTCCCCTAGCCCCCCTCCCCTGATTCCTACAGTGCTTCGGTTTAGGCTTATGCAGTGAGTGTCTCCCAGCCTCGCCTCCTCCTTCATGTTTGTCCAGTGACTGGGGAAGACCCGGACATCCAGTGGGTGATAAGTCCAAGTCCATCAATGGCCTGTCGCTGAGAGCCACTCCCACTGTCCTCATTTATTCCCATCAGTCAACTGTCAATCAGTCCACACCCACCCCAGAAGCATGGGTCCCAGGGTGGGCCCCCCTGGCAAGGCAGTATGGGATGCCTCCTGCCTTTCCTAGGCAGAAGGACTTTTCCTGCTGAGAGCAGAGCCAAGATCCTTAGTTCCCTAGTGCTGAACCAGATGACTAAGAGCCCTAATGATTCCAGCAGTTGCCAAAGGCAGGAGGGCATTGAAAAATGCATGAGTCTCTTCTGTGCCAGGCATCCTGTGTGGAAGCCTCTTTAACACAGCACTTCAAATAGGCGCTGGCATTTGTCACAGGCTCTCTGTCCAGTCAGGGCCTCGACTTCTGAGATGGAAAGAAGATGAGCCAAGTGTGGGGCAGAGAGAGCTGTGACACATCTCTGACCTCAGCACAACCAGACAAGGCCATCAGGAGGCATCTTGGAAGCTCCCAAAGCACCTAACAGAGCCCAGCTCAGAGTGGGCTCTCAGCCAACCCCTGCTGACGGACCCGCCGAGATGTGCTCTGCCTCCTCCAGCAAGCCATGGCCCAGCAGAGACTCAAGGAGCCAACACCGCAGGCCTCTCTCTGGAGTGTTCGCTGCATGCCCAACCTCCCTCCAGGACAGTACTTTCAAACCTGTGACCTTCACCCACAGAGACACACGCTGTACATCGTGACCCGTTCACATCTAAGACATAAGTAATTGCAACAACAGACTCATGAAACAACACCTAACCTTATTACCAGGGACGTACTCTTATATCTTCTTTTTTTTAGCATTGGTTGTGACCTGCTAAATTAACTTTATAATCCACTTACAGGTTGCAGCCAGGACTTGATAAATTCTTCTTGGGGGAATTCAGCTCCATCACGTGGCACGCTCGATTTCTGAGCACAGCGCACAGCAATTCTTCCCAGAGGAAGAGCTAGACAGCCTGTCCACTGCATGTGAGTGCCATGGTGCTGTCCCACCCTGGACAGTCCCTGGGACCCTCCCCTAGAGCGCAGAGCCTGGCTGGAGCACTGAGGTGTGGAGACTGGGTACCAGCTGGGAGCTAAGGACTCGAGATTCCAGCTTCAGCACTCATGGGAGGCAAAAAAAGTAACAGCAGGGCTTTAGATTCTGCTGGAAAAGAGTCCAAAGCCTAGCTCTGCTAGTTACTAACTGGGATGGGTTCTTAACCTCCCAAGAGCCTGGGTTCCCTTACCTGGACAGGGGACTGTTAATATCCACCACAGAGGGTGGCTGTTAGGGTCAGCTGAGACGCAGGAGGCACTTGGCAAAGTTTCAGGACTTGTCATACTGAGTCCGTGCCAACCAGCAGTAGGAGGTCTCTGCTGCCCCCTCTAAGCCTGACCCAAAAGCCTCCAAGGGTTTTTTTTCCCTGTGCCTCTCTGCATCTCCATATTTTACAGATTCTGCAACCTTCAAAAGAAACGGCAGGACTCCCTAGCACATGGCTAACACTCAGTAAGTATCTGAACCAAGTAGGCAAAGGCCTGGAGTTTTCCCCGATAAGTCATCCATCACTGACTGTCCTTTTGAAAATGGGGTTTCCTACAATCCCCTCCGGGGCCAGTGGTCAATAAAGTTTGTTGCATAAATTTCACTCATTCAATCTCCTCTGATATCTCTGGACATGGAATAATGCTCTACTCTCTACAGATGGGAAAGACATAGATGGCAAATCCCAACGTGGTTTCCCCAAGGCCTCCCAGGTCTCTGTTAGTGACAGAGCCGGCTCCTCATTGCCTACACTGCCTTCTGAGGGAGCAGCAAGCTCTCCATAAATGGCGCAGACCCCTAAAGATGATGAGACCCCCTGTGACGAGAATAAGCAGAGGGTTGCTGGGGCGGAGAGCGCAGGCCCGAAGTGAATGTCCACCTCGGGCTGCGCTGTTCACACGGTGCAGGGGTAGCAGAATACCCTTAGAGAGAGTGTACCTCCGAAGCCTGGAGAAGGAAGGGAAGCTTACAAAGAGCACACCCCGAGGCGTGGCAGGCTGATTTCCCTGAAGTTGTCCATAGGAAAATTCACTTCTATAAGAGGCTAATTAGTCATGACAGTACCTCGCTTCAAATATAATTGCACCAGTCCCATGCGGGTCTCTGTGGGCCAGCCTGTGACGGAATTTCCATTACTTACTCTGTTTTGGTTACGGGAGAAAAATGTGTGTCTGAAGAAGCAGGGGGTGGGGGTCAAGAGGAAGCAGAAAAAGCTAGAATACCTTGAGTATCCATAAAAACCATCTGTGATTTTCAAACTTCATAAAGATGATGAATCTCTGTGAGCTGGAGATTCTTCTTAGAATCTCAGCTCCATCTGCGGGAACAGCTCCCTGGCAGGCAGCGGATTCTGAAATCCAAGTTTCTTGGGCAACAGAGCAAAGTGAGCTCCCCCAGCTTGGCCACTGAGGGTGAAAACAAGACCCAGGAAAGGGAGACTTCGTGTTCTTCTCACCTCACCACCAGCCTCTGAGCTGCCAGAAATGCCAGACCATGGTTACCGAACATATGGAGACACGGATATGCAGCTCCGGAAGGAGCAGTGGGCGAGTATCTACAAGGATGAGGCAGAAGGGCCTCACCTCTCCTGCCTTCCAGAGAGCAATGGCGTTCAAGGGCTGGAGGTCCCGCAGGGTAAACCGGTGTACCACGTTGGAGAGGGTCACACCAAACTACCCAATTTGCTAAGCGCTAGAGCTGGGAGAAGGGTGGGAGCTTTAGGCCAGGGCTTCCCCAGCCCACCCTATGACATAAACCTTTGTTGTGGGCACCTGTCCTGTGCGTTGGGTGTCACTGGCCTCCAGCCTCTATCTCCTGGATGCTAATGGTATTCGGCCCCCCTCCCGACTTGTGACAATTAAAATGTCTCCAGACACGGCCAAATGTCCTCAAGGCGGCAAAATCACCACCAGTTGAGAAGCACCCATCCAGCCTGGCAATTCCCAGATTAGATTCCAAGGGACATTAGTTCAGTAAGCTCCCCTATAACACAAGGTCAACTAAGACTGGGAATCACTGCCCCCTGGGGATGGTGATCCCTGACGTTAGTATATTAAAGGTCCTGAAAAGTTCTGCAGTAGAAAAACCCATGGGATAACTTTGTTTAATCTAGCATTTGGCAAACTTTTCAAACAACTTTTCAAACAAACCCCTTTATTATCTATTTGCATCTTTCAGAGTAATGTTCCAAAGACTGTATTGTGAGATTTTTGTACATGTGGTAATATGTACACGTGTGGAGGGAACCATCCCTCCCAATGACCAGATGAATAGAAGCAAGAAGCCGGTCATGTTTCTTTTTTTTTTTTTTTTTTTTTAAGATTTTATTTTTTTGACAGAGAGAGACAACGCGAGAGAGGGAACACAAGCAGGGGGAGTGGGAGAGGGAGAAGCAGGCTTCCCGCCGAGCAGGGAGCCCGATGCGGGGCTCGATCCCAGGACCCTGGGATCATGACCCGAGCCGAAGGCAGACGCTTAACGACTGAGCCACCCAGGCGCCCCGCCGGTCATGTTTCTAAGTATCATTAACAGATGAGTGGCAGGGCCATGGCCCTGTCTAGAAGCCTGGGGTCCTGAGTCTGAGTCTACTTCCTCCTGCATAAATGGTTTGGATGTTATTTACAAAATAGGAGTCCACCCTCTCATGATCATGTCACAGTTTGGTTCTCTCATCACCATTCAGAACATCCACCTGGGAAGCTAAAGCGAGTGAACTACCAGCGTGAATATTCCCCCAGGAGAGCAAACAAAGCAAGTACCTTCTGCGGGCAGAGTAGAGGAGGGCCCCATGTTGTGATGACCATCACCAGGGGAGGATGCAGGGAGGTGCCACTTAATATCACATCCGTGTATTTCACCAGCCCTTGAAAGGGCAATTCCCATTAGAGCCACTCAACCTAACCCATCTCTGTATCAACACAATGCACCTTTGTATCATGGCTGGCATAGAGCAGGTCTCAATACAGGCTGATGGAAGGTATAGGTCAGCCAGGAAAGGTCAAGCCTCCACCACTGCCATGCCTTGATTAAAATTCACAGATCATCAGTAACAGAGTAAAGGCTGCCCACTCCCCTCCTGTCTCATGGTTTCTTGGGTCCTATTCCACCCTGGCCTTTCTAGGCTGCAGAGAATTACTCTTTTTAGGGACAGAAGTTGTGCCCTCCAGTGAAGTGTCCACTGTCCATCTCGGTACCTGCATCAGTTCCAAGAGATAAGAGATCAATTTCCAGCTCCAATCAGCTGGTCCAGTGTCCCTCCTGAAGGCAGCATGTCAAGGAACCAGTTTCCTGTCCCTCTTGGCCCCACCACATGCAATGACTAATCCTTCACTCCCCCTGATGGTCTCAGCTGCCAAGACCAAGCGCTGCAGGAGCCACAGGTTGGCTCCCATTCTCAGATTCCAAAACAATCAAAATAATATCCAGAAGTAAAGTGTTGATGGTGTGACATTCTACATTTTTGCATAAGGACTGAAATCGAATCGTACCTCTAAGCCTCTGGTGTCCCAGGGATCCTCTTTCAGCCATGAGGAGCAGCAAAGGATCCTAGGGATTGCTTGGGGTCCTTTGTGGCTTTCCAAGCAGAAGGGTGTTAAGGATATGGGAATGGGGGAAGGGTCTGAGCTGGAGGGCAGGCCTGGGGCCCCTCTTCTGGTTTACCGCCGCTCCAGCCAGTCTGAAGAATACAGAGGTGACCACAGGCCACTGAGCTCAGCCAACAGCTGCAACAGGAATGCAGCAGCAACTGCTGGATGTCTGCAGCTTCTTCCTGGAGTCTGTGCTGCGAGAAACCTGCCAGCAAAGGGCGCAGAGGCCTGGAAAAGCACACGGCAGGTCTCTCCCACTTCCACGGTTCCAGACTCAGAGAGCCACACCTCCACTCCCCCTCTCTCCTCCCCTCCCGCTTTCCCAGCACCGTTGAGGTACTGTGGTACAGTAATGCTTACGGGGAAGCCAAAGGGACTTTACCTTCTGGGGGCTTATTTATTGCTTTGCACAAAACGTACAATCGCCTAGTGTTCTTTACTTCAACCCATCTGTATCAGCGCCACGCTAGGCCGTGGGCATCGGGTGGTGAACCAGAGAAGGGCCCTGCTCAGGTGCTGATCGTATTCTATTATGATGCCTTCCTTAGAAAATCCACCTACAACAAGCAGGTGTCCTGATTTCACTTCCTCATCCCACAACTGAGGAACTCAAGTACAGTCCTCAAGGATCTGACTCAGAACTTGAAAATGGGAAGAGGCCCTGGAGATTAGCTTTGGTGTCACCATCACACCAAGGAGCAGACTGACAGCCAGAAATAAAGAGACTCACTCATCTGGCCCAAATCCCTTTGGCGACCAATGAGAAAATGGGGCCCAGGGAAAGTGAAAGTTATCATCAGGTGGGGAGCTGGTGGCCGAGGCAGGCCCAGAAGGCAGAGAACTCAAAAGGCCCCCACCTTCAACCCAGAGTTTTCCCTGCCCCGTCATTTTAAAGGTGGAACATTCTGATACAACTTAAGCAACAAACTGTTCAACTTTCAACAATTTTTAAATTATCAAGCAAGAGGCAAAACTGACTCTGCTATCATATACCTGGGTGGGAGAGACACAGAGGAACAAGGGATGGGGTGAGGAAGGGAGGAGGGCCAAGAAAGGTGTGAGGCAAGGGATTAAGCTAGGGTCACAGAGGGGTCAAGGTCAGGGATGGAGTAGTGTCGGAGTGAGAAAAGATCAGCAAAGTCTGTTCACAGCAAGAAAGAAGAAATGGCTTTGTATTTCAAAACTAAGGAAGGCCAAGTGCTCAGAAATCAGGCCACAATCGTGTCTGCTTTTATTTTTTGTAAAAAAGTGACTTCATTTTTTGACGGATCATTTTGACATCCCAATCCACACAGCGGCATCAAGCAGAGTGAAGCACCATGTCTTCATCGTCCCAAGCCCGAATCCCGTCTCTCGCAGTCTGGGCCATTTTCCCCATGGAAGAGCCGACTGCTGGGATACCGCACTGCACCAGAACCAGTATCTTTCCCACCACGATGGAGGAGAATGGTGGGCCCCTGGCTCTGAACAGCCTGGAATAGACTTGCATATGAGCAGAACTGGGAAATAGCATGTTCTGGAGAAGCAGCTATTACTGGGAAGCCCTCTCCCCACACACATCTTGAGCCCCACCTCGGGATACCAGCTCAACACTCTCCTCAGTGTTTTTGAGTCATGACGAATGTGAATTCTTTCATATGAAGACATTCCACATTCAACAACAGCATCTACCAGTGTCCTCAAAACCCCAAGAGACCGGGGTGTGGACCCCCCCGGGGCCAGCACAGGCTGCTGGAAAGCAGGTGGCTCGCCGACTTGTGTGTTATCGAGTAGATGAATAATCGTATTATACCAGGTCCCTGTGTCATGCACAGGATGACAAGGATGAAAAGGACGCTGCCCTTGACATCAAGGCTGACAGAAGTTGCTTCAATGTTATTTGTCAATGGTGAGGTCAGAAATGGAGTCAACGTCAGCAGTTTCGGCACTAATCCAGGAGACTGACTCAGTCGGTGCCTCCTAAAAGTGTTATTCTCATGCCCCCCCCCCTCAACCTCTGCCCTGTCCACCTGCCACCTACACTATTAACGACAGGCTTTTTCTTTACATGAACTCATATTTTAAATTAAGTAAATATTTTTCATGAAACCTTGTAACACTGCCATATGTAAAAAACTGGTATTCCTTCTTAAAAAAAAAAAAAATAGAAGATAGCCTTCAAAAGAAACACAATGCAAAACAAACCCAGATTATGCGATTCCAACTAGATGCTACCGCAGGTGAAGGCTTGGGCCTGAGGATGGCCGGGTCACAAGGGTGGGTGTTGAGAGGGGCTCAAAACACCAAAATGAGACTTCTGCCCTCAGATCACCAGAAGACTGGAAGAAAACTGAAAAGGAACTATCTTCCTCCTGGAGACTCAAGGTCTCATGCACGGATAACCGCAAGGTATCTGGCGTATTCCCCACCGTGTGCTTCCCACACTCGGGGAAACCCTGAAGCCGAAACTAACTTGAGCGTTTCTGTCAATGTCCAGACTCTGTAACAGCAGAAGTCCTCGGCTTCTTCTGCCAAAGAAACCAGGCGCAAGGGAAACAGACAATGCTCAACCGACGCCGGGCTGCAGGCTGATGGAGGCTTCCAAAGTTTCTGCCCCCTCCCCCCAAGGTTAAATATATCCTACCGTCTCCGGGTTACAAATGGGGACATAAAAGACCAGAGAGGGGAGAGAGCATGCCCAGGCCACCCTGCTGGCAGTGAGAGTGAAGTGGGGAAATGGAGTTCCCAGAATCCCAGGTACACCAAAGCCAAAACAGGCAAAACTATAGAGGCTTGCCCAAGTCAAAGACTTAAATTGGAGGTGCCTATTTACATTACAAGGAGATCCTTCACTCTCCAAAAGCAATCCGTTGTAGTCTGAATTTCCCCGGAACACGTAAGTGTCTGTTAACAGATTATTAACTCCTTGGCAGATTCTCAAGCTCTGAAGAAAGTTAGCAGGGAAAGGAAGGGGGAGGGAACTGGAATCCCCGCTCTGTGGGTTTGCCAGGCTTTCTGCTAAGTGCGTTACATACAGTATATCTCATTTAATGAATCCTCCCAGCAGGGTTAGGAATGACACCTCCATTTTATAGAAAAGGAAACTGAGCACAGAGAAGTAAAGTAACTCACCCAAGGCCACACAGCTACGATGGCACCTAATGCATGGGCTGTTCCCAGCAGAACAGTGTGGTCCTCCCAGGGAAGTACCGTTTATATTTTGTTATCACCAGGTACTGAAATATGCCCCATGGGGCACAGTAACTCTTCGAAATGAATATACATAAATGCTAAGAATGTCATACACAATAAAGATGACCGTATCAAGCTTAAACCTTAGTATGGGTCAGAGGCATCAAAAGATCTAAATGTACCAGACTAGAAAGGGAGGGGATTCCTGGTGCCTGAAAGTCTACCGTTCCAAGCCTACCTCTTTACACATGGGCGCGCGCACACACACACACACACACACACACACACACACACAGTCCTTCAGCCAAAATGTTCTATGTAGGAGATGGGAAAGCAAGAGCTAGGGAGGCTTTTCCAACTTCTCTGCAATGCTTAGCTTTCCCCGTCCTACCTCCTAGGCTCTGGAACTTATCTGGCCAGCCAGACGGCAGAGCAGAGAGCTCTATTACCAAGGGTGGGCCTGGGCTGCTTTTTGAGCAGGACTGGGCGACTGCATCCTCCTTCAAGTGATAAACCCTGGATGTAGAATAGAAGCATTGCGTTACCTCGCAGTTATCAGGTGGGCAAGGATGGAAGGAAAGGGACAAGAAAAAACAGGGAGAGCAAGGGAGGGAGACAGGCAGGGAGGGTGGAAGGCAGGAGATTGGTTAAAATATATTGTCATTGGCACAAGATAAAAATAAGAATAGTTTTTTTCTGTGATTTAAAGCATTTTTAAAAAGCAAAGACAGTGTTGCTGCGGTCTGCTGGTGGGATCGTGACTGGGATTTTTCAATGTCTTTTAAAGTTCTTATTATATAGTTTTTACAACAGGTAAAATTTGGGGGGGGAAGGGGTATAAGAACATTCATGGATAGAAAATTCCAAACAACTCACCAAGGGGAGCTTGGTTTGTGATTTTATAAAGCACTGTTACATACAGTCATCTCATCCCCTTCGGCCGCCTGAGAGCTGGAAACAAGACCACTGGACCGGGTTGATGGGATTTCTTAGAGTATGCATGAGGCTTCTGATGGGAGGGCTTCAGAGAGAGGGGTCCCCGATATGGAGGTGTGGGACCTGCCCTGGGAGCCAGGACCCTGCTCTGTGGACAAAATGAATGGCTTTGGACAAATCCCTTAACCTGACTGGCCAGTGTCTACTTCCTGAAGGGCTGCATGAGACCAGGGTGATAAACTCAAATGCTCTGAAGGGTGAGGCTGGAACATAAGAATGAAGGGACTGTGGTGACCTAGAGACCACATGCACCTGCCACTCAAACCCAGATCATTGCTAAGATCTGACAAATCAGTACATTTTCTTCTTTTTAAGAGAAGCTAGAAATCTACACCTTCATGTGGACTCTCTTAATTTTTTATTTTGCAAAAAAATGTAATCACCCCGAAGGTGACACAAACCCTGGATGTGTTCTCTGGGTTAGATGTTCCAGAAATTCCCTCAAGTGCAGGGTGTCAAGGAGGCCTGCTGTCGGCCCCCTGCTTTAGGACCACACAGCAAAGGCATCCCTGGCCCTGTCGCTCCTCCAAGACAGCACTCGTCAGACAAAAGAAAGGGCAATAGAAAACTGCCACGGGGAACTAACCAATTCAGTTGCTAGAGGGGAGAAGAGCCGCTGCAAAGGTCCAGCTGGGGCCTGATCCACAGTTCCTTGACCCCAGAGAGAGATGACAAAGTGCCTGGCTGGACCATTCGATGCCGTGTCCTGCCCCAGGCAGTGTGACACGGCATCTGAGCACGCAGCCGGAGCCTGGTGAGGTTCTTCCGGTCCTGCCATTCAAGTGGGTATTCCAGCCCCCACTTCTCCACCTTGACCAAGCACAAGCCTTCTGCTTTACTAACGAGCTCCCAGGTGGTGCAGCTGCAGCTGGTCCTTGGACCGCACTCTGAGGAGCAAGGTGGCACATCTACAACTTTCCTCCCTCCTGCCCTTTCTTTCTTGCCCTGTACCCTGCAAAGAAGTCTCCTCTGTCCCCCTGGTTCCCTCCCCTTCTCTCCTAGATCTAACAAGCCTTCTGAAAGTGGAGTCTCTGCTTGGTGTCTTGACTTCTCCACCCACCCTCTTATCAGACTTCTCCTCCCTACTGGACCACACTCCTAGACTAATTCTTTCATGTTACTAATAACCTTCTAATTGCCTAATTCGATGCCCTCTTCTAAGGCCCTACCCAAACAAAGCTCTCTAATTGATAATAATCATGATGGCTGATACTTATCAATTAGATAAGTGTATCAGACACTGTCCCAAGTTCTTGCCTAAGACGTCCTTCAGATGCATTATCTTACCACCTATGATATGTTCTAGGATTATCCCTATTTTTGCAACTGAGGAAACTGAGGCTCAGAGAGGTTAAGTAACTTATCCAAGGTCACACAGCTAAAAGGGGCAGAGCTGGGACTGGCTACCGAGGCAGTCAGCTGCAAAGTCTTCACTCCTTCCCCCTACATTTTATTATAAAAAATTTCAAACATACAGCAAGGTTGAAAGACTTTCACAGAGAATACATGAATATTCATCACCTAGATCCTAACGTGAACATTATTACATTTTACTATTTTGTTTTAACACAAATCTATCCAAAGGTTGTCACCCTTGGTTCTATTTGAAGCAGCAGCCTGGAAAATACTTTGGAGGCTCGGGTCAGATGTTGCCATTTCTGACTTAGAAATCATTTGGCATCTTCTGAAGCCCCCTCATGCCTCCCCTCTCCGAGGCTAGGGGTGGCTTGGGGGAGGCGGAAAGGGAAACAATGATCTTAGAACACCTGTGCACATCATCCACCAGATGTCCCAGCCAAACTGACTTCTTCCCTGGTACAAAGCAGGGAGGGAGGGTGTTTGGGAACAGCCCCTCGAAATACCTCCCAAACCCTGAGGGGTCTTTTGACCTGTGGTAGTAACAGCAAGGGCAGCTGTGCCTACCCTCAGAGGCCTTCGACCTGTTCCAGTGGGATTTGAACAGCAACCTTGGCTCTGAGGCTTTTGTGTTTTCCAGGTGCAGGTGGCCCTGGGCTCCATGACAAGGCCCAAGAGTGAGATGGGAAGGTTATCAGGGAAATTTCCCATCCCGGGGCCCTTTTGTCCACCTCAAGGGGAGGCCATTCCCATAAAATACAGTGTGAATTGTCCCCTGGGATTCCTGCAGGGCCATGACATCCCTGCCACCCCCCACTCCATCTGCTTCATGGAAAAGTCCTGCAACCATTAAAAAAAAAAGAAAAAAAAAAGCTTTCTCTCCATGTCCCCAGCAAAGACCCTCAATGGGGAAGCACATGAAAAGAAAGGCCTTGGGGCCCTTGGAGCACTGGGATGTCAGTCCTTCTCTCCACCACTTCCTGCTGTGTGACCTTAGGAACCCTCTTGCCCTCTCTAGGACAGAGCGTTCTCATCTGTACAAGCGATACTACATCAAATGGAAAGAACAAGCAAGTCTGGCCCATCTACCATCTCCAAGGCAGGGGCCCGGGGCTGGGTGGAGGGCAAGTAGGCATCTCAGCATGCACCCCGGAGCCCTGCTCTAAGCCTTTTCTTTCGAAGTATCAGCTCACTAAATCCTTACAATTCTGAGGCGGGTGCAATTTTTTATCTACATTTTACAGGTGAGGAAATGGAGGCATCGAGACAGGGAGACTTCCCTGGGTCATACGGTTAGTAAGAGGCAGAGCGAGAATGAAAGGCAGAGGCAGGCTCTGGACCCCATGCAGGTGACCAGCACACATCTCTGCCTGCTAGACAAGCTGGAGACCCTCTCTCTGCCCTCCAATGACACTCTATCCAGTTGAGGTGGCAGGACAAATATCAAGACTTAAATGCTGATGAAATATTTAAATAACCCTTTGAGATAATAGTGGAGAAGATACTGCCAGGCAGAACATGATTAATTGCCAAATGAAAGCATTCAGACGGAATTGCTCTAAACGTCCAGAAGGGAAAAAAAAAAAAAAAAAAGTGAGCTCATTCTGACATTATAGGAAGCCCGGGAGATTGAATGCAAACTGACTTTTGCAGGGTGAGTAAAATGTGAACAGGCCAAGAGGAAAGATTTCAGCAAGAGTCAAAATTCAAAGAGGCAGCCCCCATATTTGGAGGTGGGGAGCCCCAAATGACTGACGGTGGTTCAGGAGAACAGGGTACAGAGCTAGAAAGATGGGCTCAGGCCAGGCTGGAGAGGACCTCAAACACCAGGCAAAGAAGCCTGAAATTTACCCTGTAGGTAATAGGGAGCCATGGAGGAACTGGGATGAGGGTAGAGAGGTATCATGACCAAAATGTCTACAGGTAATCCACTGGATACACTAGGAGGTGGCAAGGGGTGAACCTGATGAATCATCACAGGTGTTGGCCAAGGAGCCCTTGGTCTTGACAAAGGAAAGCAAGAGGTTAAGTCATGACATGCCTCAGACCCTAACTAAGGTGTATGGGGACAGCTGAAGTCTTCAGATGGGCTTCTTCCCAGGGCTATTCAGAATTTAGTGCACTGTGCCATCCGGAAATTGAGTAAATGTGATCCAAAGAGCCCCCCAGGATCACACACAGTGAATGAAATTTTTTTTAATGCTATTTTTAATCCTTCTGCTGACCGGAAACACACTGGGAAGAAATGAAGCATGAACATTGACAAGAGGCTCTGCAAACTCCCCTCTCTCCAACCTATTAGCCACACGGTGACCCTGCAGACTCACCATATGGCCCACCCAGGCAGCCCCTTCTGATCCTGGACACGTTGATCTGCTTAATTATTTGGTGGCTATAAATAGAAGGGTTGGACAATATGCTGAGGTTTTTTTCTGTCTTGCAAGCAAAGAAAGGGCCCCCAAGCGACAGAATGAGGAGTGTGAGGGTTTCACGCACTCGATCCAGGCCTTTTTCCCCTCCGCATGAGCCATAAGCCTAAGGCAGCTTCGGAAACACCTTAGGTCCACTGGGGACCCACCTCTCCCCCAGCAGAGCCGGCTTGGCCACTCACAGTTCTTAGAGGGGGCCATGGGGTCAGGAAAGAGACCATCCATGAGACTCGAAAGGTCCTTTCGTTCTGAGGTGTCTCATTACACGTGGGGTCAAGACCTAGCTCCGGTCACTCAGGGCCTTTCCTACCTTACCACCCACCACACCCATGTTCACCCATCCCTCCAGCCCCATACCATTCCCAGACTTTAGCAGTCGCCCCAAGGATTGGATTCTGGGGACCCAGAACCGGAAGGTGAGCACAGTGAATACTCAAGGGCAGGAACACCTGTTCTGGATTCCCGGTGCCCACTAAGGGAAGCCTAACACTCAGCACCCCTGACCCTTCCCTTGATGCCACGACCTGTGCCACACTCCAGCCCATCACCAGCCACCACTCCTGCCCACTCCCCTCCCCTTCCAGGCGGCCTTTCTGCACCCTGCACATTAGCCTTCTCTTGCCCCAGCTCCTCAGTTGTCCTCCCAAAACTGAAACTGCAGTGGGCATCCAAGTTTGAAGTCAGATAAGCCTAGCTTTGTCTTCTGGATCTGCTACTTTACTAGCTGTAAGAACTTGGCCAAGTGGCTCAAACACTTAATGCCTCAGTCTCCTCAACTGTACAATGGGCACAACAATAGTACTAACCTCCCAGGATTGCTCATGAGGACCAGCAAGAGAGAGCATATAAACCGTTTCTCCCAGAGCCTGGTACATGGCAATGCTCTCCAACGGAGTGTCACTGGCAGCTTCTATCAACATCCAGCCCCCACCCCCAGATGCCCCCGACTCAGCACGTGTTCCATGAGTGGCTGGTTTCTCCCCCTGCCCTCTTTCCCCTTCACACCCTCAGCAAGACAGCAGGAGTCTGCACATTCGGCCTCTGTAGTTGGGGTTCCCAATCCTGGCCAGTGTGAATCTGAACACATTCTTGTACACTAACACCTACTGTTTACCCTCTGCCATTGTCCCCCTCCCATCCTAGCAGGGGGTGGGGCCCACTCCACCCAGGTGGTCAAGGTGCGAGAAGAGTCCTCCTTCCTAGCCCATGTTCGCTCTTCAGCTAACGTGTTTGCCCAGCAACACAGATACCATGGTGACAGCCCAGGTTGCCCGAGATCCTGGAAGGGATGGGTACACGCAACAGATGGGAAACCAGGTGAGAGAAAAAGCCCCTAGAGGCCACCAGTCTCCCACCAAGGGGTCAGACTGCCTCTACATGAATGCTGTCCCAAAAGAAAGGTCTTCTTGGTGGTCTCAGCAGGCTTCTGGGACACTCCTGCAGCCAGGGGCTCAGACGCTCTTGGTCTTGAAACCCCTGCATTCGTGGAGTCTGCTACAGACACCTACCTTCATGAGATCACTCGCTAAGCCCCCTCCTGGGCATTCAGGGCCACTAACGGGTCGTGGTCATGGCTTGGAAAATTCATTAGGGAAGCTGATGTGGGCTGGGCTTCTGGTGACAACAGAGGACAGGGTGAGATGTCTGCCTGTCAGAGAGAATGGCAGCCTTTGCGAAGTGCAGAGACCCCTGCACATGACGGACCAGGGCCAGTTGGCCCTGCGCCGACTCAGGTGGAACACGAAGTCAGAGGCCAGGGTCAAATCTCAGCTGTGCCGCTTCCTAGCTAGGTGAATGCTGGTGATACGTTTAGCCTCTCTGAGCCTCAATTTTCCCATCGAAGAAACAAACATTTAATAAATGCCTTCTGCAAAGCACTGTTCTGAAAGTCATAAGGATATCATTTCAAAAGGTAACAGACACATAGTAGGAGCTTGCTTCATGGGGCTGAGACTGGCCAGCATGCAGAATTACTGTGGTGACTTGTCCAGACTCCATCTGCTCTGGGAAAAAAAGACTTAGAGAATCACCTAATGTTTCTCCAATGTGAATTCTCCGAGGATGAGTAGCAAGGAAAAGAAAAAGACCTTTTCTCTCTCTTCTTCAAAAACTGCAGGCATCCAGAGGAAGTATAGTGTAGGTGGCCAAGTAGCTAGATCCTTAAATAGCTACTAATGTCTTTGATTGGAATTAATAATGAAAAGGCACCTGTTAGCTGACTTGGAGTCACTTTAATTTGCCACATGGCAATGATATTCACTATCCAATCAGCTGATCCAGGAGATGTAAAATGCCAGGCAATCTGCCATAGCGGTCTCGATGCTAAGAGACAGAGGCAGTCCCCAGGGTGATTATCAGCCCCTGGGTTCCCACCCATTCCAGAGGTTATCCTGGGCACTTCCCAGGCATTCCCAAAGGCCCAAGGACTCCCTGCCCCAGTGAACAATGCTGAGCCTGGAGGAGAAGCTGGGCAGCCTCTCCAAAGGTGAAGACCCAGCCCGAGCAAGGAAAACACCACCCCTCCAAGAGTTACTGACTTCCTGCTGTGGTCACCATGGGCAGGGCCTGGAAAAGCCCCACTGGATGGCGCAGGGAATTCCCAACAGGCCATGAGCAAAAGTGTCACCATCACCATTTTTCTCCCAGGTCAGGGGCAGGACATGGAGAAATAAACAGGCTCTATACATACTGTGAGACTTGGTTTCCATAGCAACCCTACTGTGGTGGCAGGAGCACCTCCTAGAGACACAAGGCTTGCCCCAGACAAGGCCGGTATGCTGGAATCCCAGCAGCCAAGAGCCCCCAGCAGGATTGAGAGATGGAAAACAAGCTCTGTTCGGGTTCAGAAAAGCCCAAGAAAACCACAGGGGGAAAAATGCAGCTACTATCTCAGCTTTCTATCAAGGCAAACTGCAAGAATATCTTGTGTGCAGAGCTGATGCAGGCCCCGTGGGTTAGCTCTGCTAGCAAGGTTAATGTGAACAACCAACCTCTGCGTCTTCTGCAGAAAGATTCCTTCTCTCTCTCTCTCTCTCTCTCACGCACACACACACACAATGCAAGCACATGTGGGGAAAATAAAAATGCACATAGTTCCCTGTGGTTAACTTGTAGATGTGAAAAATATCGATGAATGACCAATTTCAACAAAATCCTTTAATGAAAATTTCCGATTATCTTTACCTTTGGACACTTCTGTTATTACAGCTGCAGAGTACTTGGAGCTTTAGCCATTTGCTATTTCCTAATCGACCTGGCACTGGGAGGGCCCTGAAACACGAACCCCACACCAGGTACAAGCCTGCTGATACGGAATAACTCAGGAAACTCAATCACACAGGGTTGCACCAGGGACCTGCCTCCTGTCCACAGATGTCACTGCAGTCATTAGTCAAGGCCGAGGGAGGGTACCACAAACAGGCCACGGGGCCATGCTATCTCTGTTCCTTCATCAAATCCCAAAATACCACGACAACACCCAAGCTAGGGCCTCTGAGGTTACTCGAGAGGAAATCCAACGTCAAGGGACAGGGACTTAAGGTGTGGCCCTTGTTGGCCAAGGGGCAGCTTGGGCCAGGGAGCAGAGGAGAGGAGGGAGGTGGGAACAGCGCGTGTGAAAGGGGAGGATGCTAATGGGTAAGGCAGGTGTCAGGAGAGAGCTGGCTGGACCTGGGTAACCTGCCTTCATGGCATGACTCTTCTGTTTCTGTGTTCTTCTCGTAGCACCCCCTGCTGCCATAAGCACTTGGCTAAGGAGGACCCCCCCCCCCCCCAAGACCACCAGGGAAGGTGAACAGAGGTGCTGACTATGAGAATCCCTTCACCTTGGGGGCTATCTCAGAAATCTAAACAGACAAGCTGTCAGCCCAAAGACCAGCCTTTCTTCACCAGAGGGGCTACGAGATGCCCAGCAAACATGTCGCCTGCTGCCAGCTTCCCAGACACCCGTCAGAGGCTGAGGGTGGCCCCTACCCTTGGGAGCCTGGGTGCTCTCTCCGGATCCCTGTACCGCTCCCCTGCTCAGGAGAGCCTGTGAAGAGAACTGGGTGACCAGGCTCAAGGAGGCTCTCAAGGCTCTGGTCAGCTGCCCTAGAAGTCACCTCCACCTTCGTCGAGATGAGCCCTGAAAATCCAGGCTTTGTGCAGGAGGAAGCAGATAATCTTCCCAGTTGCCCGAGGTGAAGCGGCTAGAGGACACAGAGGAAAGGCCACTCCAGGTCACGCGGGAAGACACATCACCAGGTTGACTTCGCTTCCCTAATGGTGACAGGAAAAACAGGCCTCAAAGGAGGGGTAGAAGGCAAACAACTGGGAAGGTCACTCACGCGGTGGCCCCCTGCGCTGCTTCTCAATGACGGCAGCACCTCTGCCCCGATAGCCAGACGTCAATGCTGCGCATACTGGCTCTCAGTGATGATGCGCTGTTTTTCTTCCTCCAGACCTTTGCTCGTGCTGTTGTGCTCACGTGGAAGCCCCCCCAACCCCCCGTTCCTCTGTGCCTACCAAAGCCTGAGGTGTCCTTCAGGATTCAGGGGGAACTCCAGTTCCCTCATCAGGCTCTGCCTGGCTGTGGGCATGCCCTGGTCCGATCCTCCTTCAAGGGACCTTCAGGGCGTGGGGTCAGCAGACAGCCTCCAGCTGTTGGCTCCATCAGGGTCAGCCTCCACTGCAGGCAGTGGCTTCACCCAAGGTCACACCATTCCTGGTGTGTACGGTCAGTATCTGGTGAGTGCCCGAGGTGGAGTAGAGAGGCCCAGCCCTTCCAGCCGGGAGACCTCAGCTCTGTTGGGCACTCTTCTCCCCGAGCTCCCTGCTGGGCTGGTGAGGGCTTGGTGGGGCGTGCATCAGCCCCCGACTTGTCCCTGTGGCCACTGCTGCCTCTGCCCCCCTCTTTTCACAGGTGTTGATCCCCAGCAAACATCCTATGTCCACACTCAGGTCCATTTCCAAAACACCCAGTCTGTACCAGTGCCCAGCCCCTCTTACTAGTCACTGGCTGGCCATGATTAGTACGACCCGGGGTTCCTTCCATAGAAGATGCTCGATGAACATCTGCCCAACAGACGGAATCACTTCATGTTTCTATACTTGTTAGCCAAGCTCTCGCAGAGCTGGGCCCCTCTTCCACGCACACTCACAGGAGCTGTTTGTCAGGTAGACTAAAGGACGCTGAGGCCAGCAAAACAGACCATCACCCCAGGAAACGCCTTCCTCTGGGTCCTTGGGACTTGCACAACACACCTGCTCTTCCTTCTCACACATGCAGCCTGAAGACCACAGGGACACGCTTCAGCTGGGACGTGTTGGGGCCTGGGCCCCAGAACAGTGGCTCCCTGGGTCCTCCGCATTCTAAGTGATGGCTCAGCCGATTTTCCTGGAAGGTCAGCTTGAGCGGCACCTTCTCATCAGCAACGCTGCCACTGGGCACGCGCACAGCCAGGCTCACCATGGCACTTTAATCAGAGTGGTGTGACAGCATGGTAAATGTTAAAAAGGTTATAATTAGAGATGCTGTTAAAACAACCCAGGGCTTAGTGTTACGAAAGATATTTGCAGAGTTTAGTGCAATATAAATAGGAGGGTTTCTGGTGTCACGCCTACAGTTTCGAGCAGGCTGACGTTTCCAAGGGGACACTCCGTCCATGCCCATCCAAGCTGTCACTCCTCTTGCCTGATTCTTCTCTCCTTAATGTCAGAGTTCTCAGAATAGGAATCCAGGGTGTGTCCATCCTAATAAAGGGGTGATGATATTCTGCTCCTCAAAGAGCCTAGATGAGCACACAAGCTCAGCGCACCTGCTGCTGGAAACTGTCTCCTGCTTGCGGAGCTCACAGCACTGTGATTCTGTCAGGCCAGACTCAAAGCAATTGGGCAGAGAAGGGCCTGCATTCATCAGAATGAGAGAAGCGCTTTCCAGCACGATCTCAGCCTGAGTCTGTGGATTCTACATCCCACAAAGAGCCGCAATCAGTCATTCAACAAACACGACACCCGTAACAGTGCCTACCATTTGCCAGGCCCTCTGCACACACCCACTTCATCCTCACAATCCAACAGGGGGATCCTTGGCACACTCAGCTTACAGATGAAGAAACCCAAGGCCCAGCGACTGCGTAACTAATCCACCATTACACGGCAACATCCAAACTCTAATTTAGGTCTGTCCGATCCTGGTTTGGCTCTAACGGGGCTTATTTCTGAGCTGAGGACGGAGGTTGAGGAGGCGCGCCCCTTTTACTTCTCACTCCATGAACTTGTATGTCGTTTGAATTTTTTATAAAGAGCAGGTCTTCTTCTATTACTTTTTTAATCTTCAAGACATCAAAAAGAACTGATGGGCAAGAGAAATGGTCCTATTTCTATAGAAGAAATGTATCATAGGGGCGCCTGGGTGGCTCAGTCAGTTAAGTGGCTGCCTTCGGCTCAGGTCATGATCCCAGGGTCCTGGGATCGAGCCCCGCATCGAGCCCCGCATCGAGCCCCGCATCGAGCCCCACATCAGGCTCCCTGCTCAGCGGGGACTCTGCTTCTCCCTTTCCCTCTCCCTCTGCTGCTCCCCCTGTTTGTACTCTCTCTCTCTCTTTCAAATAAATAAATAAAATCTTAAAAGAAGAAGAAGAAATAATAATAATAATAATGATGTATCATAATTGGACAGTATCTACCAACAGCCAGAAAAGCTTCTATCCTTTGCTATAAGAATTCCATTTCTAGAATTCTATCCTGAAAAAAAAAAGCAGAGGTGGGCAAAATTATATATAAAAATGTTTTTAAAGTATTACTTTTAATAACAGATAAACTGGAAAGAAACTAAATGCCCAACAGAGAACAGAGATGGGACAGCTTCATGACAGACTAAGGTGGTGCCATTTAAAATATTTTTGAAATATCACTAGCAACAGGAAGAGATGCTCCTTACCTGTTTCTAGCCTATAAGCCCAACTAGTCACGTGTATGAGAACTAGTATATGTGTGCTCCTCCCTACCACCACCACCCCCAGGATATACAAAAGAATCTTTGAAGAGTTGGTACCTTTAGAGAGAGGTTTCAGGGATTAGGGCAGGTGGGTGGGCAGAAAGCTTATATTTTTCATTTTATATCTTTAAGAAATATTTGAATACCCTATGTGTTACTTTTATTTTTAAAAGCCAGTATTTTTAAAGTTTTCTATATCTTATGACCCAATCACATTTTCAGCATAACATTTCATTGCAATAATAAAATACACCAAAATAGGGATGCTGCGTTGTAGAATTACAGAAGCAATTGCTTGCTCTTTGTAACTTTTTGTTATTTCCCATGTTTTCTACCATAAACACACAATTTTATTATCATAAAAAGCCTCATTTTTACTTTAAGGTATCCTGTTAGTCAGAGGATGTACTACCTGTAATAAAAACCTTAGAAATTTCAGAGTTTCACCAAGTGACAGTCTGCCTGCCTCAGACCCACCCCAAGGGTCCCACTGTCCTGAGTCGAGGAGAGGGAAGGGGCTGCAGGAGACCCATAACAAGTGATCAGCTAATGCAGCAGACCCAAACTCTTAATGGCTTAGCCCCAAATCCCAGCTGAAGCCACTTCCCACCAGCCCTGGACCCCTGAAATACAAGGGCAGCCTGACCCAGAGGTACCCCCGAAGTTTACGAAGTTTACTTACTTACTTACCCCGAAGGGTAAGATCCTTCCTTTATTTTCACCCTCTGCAATACACGGGCTGAAGGACATTAAGCAGATGAAAAGGAACCACCAATGAGAGGTCACATCTGCTCTCTGGCAAGCACTGAAGGGGTCACAAAAATGGCTCAGACCTGGACCCGGTCCTCCAAGGATGGGAGAGTCCAGCTGAGGAAGTAAGAAGGTAAATAACTAACTCAACTCCCAGGCAGAAAGTGATCAGAGCCCTAACAGCAAAGATAAATGGGGGAAGGGCAGCTGGGGCTCAGAGGGGGAAGCTCACTTCCAGCCTGGCCTACAAGGGTGGCTTCCCAAAGAGGGAGCACGGGAACTGGGTTAGAAGTCTGGGTGGATTCAAACAGAGGCCAGGTGTGCACCTGCCCAGGTGTGGGCACTCTCCGCGGCGTGTGGACCACATATGCTGGTGACTGTACCTCCTGCCTATGCGCAAGGCTTATGGCCATCACCATGTGGGGCACCAATATTTTCAGAGACCTCTGTGCCTCCCTTTTTTTTCCTCCCTATACATATAGCTCAATTACAAACCCGCAGTAAACAAAAGTTTGTAGATGTTCACAAAATGTTTTTGAAATTCACAACTCTTTTCACCTTAGGAAACTAGGCCTAACAAGAATTTTCTGGGAACCACCCCTGGGTCTGACTAAACTCCCCACCCAATGTCTCCTTCCCACCACAGCTTTGCTAAAAACAGTGGAAATAAAAGCACCGATCGTATATTTGATCGATGCTCTGGACAGGGGCTGGCATTCCAAGCCAGCAAAGTGTTCCTTTAACAAAATTCAACAGGACTGTCCCCTCCCCACTGCCCACCGATGATCACATGGAAAGAGCCACATTCGAGCAGGAGAACAGGGTGGACACCCAAGGGAGCAAAAGTGTGTTGACATCTAACCAGAGTTCTTCTCTAGATGGAGGCAGAGGGGTTAACTTTGGGAAAAGTTCATTAGAGAATGAAGTAAGTGGGTTAATTTAATTGGAGTGTGAAAGGCATTTTGATGGTGATGGCGAGGCGAGGTGATGATTCATTTACAATCGACAAGGTTGTACCCATCCAAGGTTGTATTCATCCATCCAATTATCCAGGGGTGATTGTACACTTTAGAAATGCATAAGGAAAAGCCCTTCACATAGTGGAGACTGGGGCAATTAAGGAAAGTCCTGCCTCCTATCTGCCCGTGAGTGTGTCACTGCCACACCCAAAAGCTCTGGGCCACTGGCCACCACTAACACCAGCTGGAAGGTGAGGACTGACTAATCTCTAAGTTCCCTTCTTAAAATGAGGCCTTTTCCAGGAATAAGTCTTGGCCTGCATCTGCTTCTGGGGATCTTTTCTTATCTCAATGCAGGGACCAGGAAGCATCCTTGGTCTTGTACCTAAACTGTTGTTTTTGATGTGCTGATTGAGTTGAAGTCCCAGCTCTTGGATCCTCCCTAATCAAAACGCTGATGAAGATACTGGACAATGTAGCATCTCATTTAAGGGCCAAGAGAACTGCATTCAAACTCTAGATTTGGGAAATTTCCTTAAGCTCTCTGCAGTTTCCCCTTCTGGAAAACAGGGATGACAGCACCCGCCTGAGAAGGGTGCTATAAGGACAGAAGGAAATCTTGGTGTGCAGCAAAACCTCACTGACATGACTTAAGGGTAAGTCATGGTAAAGAAAGCCCTACAGGTTGATGTCAGTTCTTTAAGGCTGGTGATTCCAGCCTGACCTATTTGAATGGAGTCCAGTGTGACCACCACTTGCACCTCTAAGGGCTCACAAGCACTCAGCTTAACAATCCAATCATAAATTATTCCCAAGGATAAGCCACAGTATCATTAGAATGGAGATTCCAGAATCCATCGTCTAACATGCACTGAGAAATACCAGCAAGAACAAAAAGTTCCAGAACACTCCAGGTGTTCTCCACTACTCAAAGACTCTCCAAAGGAAGTAGGAGGGACTGGATTTAAGAACCCCCTCCTCGAAAGGGGAACCCTCCTACACTGTTGATGGGAATGCAAGCTGGTGCAGCCACTCTGGAAAACAGTATGGAGGTTCCTCAAAAAGTTGAAAATAGAGCTACCATACGATCCAGCAATTGCACCACTGCAAAGATACAAAATGTAGTGATCTGAAAGGGCACGTGCACCCTAATGTTTATAGTAGCAATGTCCACAAAAGCCAAACTATGGAAAGAGCCTAGATGTCCATCAATAGATGAATGGATAAAGAAGATGTGGTATATATATACAGTGGAATATTATGCAGCCATCAAAAAAATGAAATCTTGCCAACTGCAACGACGTGGATGGAACTAGAGGGTATTATGCTAAGCGAAATAAGTCAATCAGAGAAAGACAATTATCATATGATCTCACTGATATGTGGAATTTGAGAAACAAGGCAGAGGATCAAAGGGGAAGGGAGGGAAAAATGAAATAAGACGAAACCAGAGAGGGAGACAAACCATAAGAGACTCTTAAACTCAGGAAACAAACTGAGGGCTGCTGGAGGGGAGGGGGGTAAGAGGGATGGGGTGGCTGGGTGATGGACATTGGGGAAGGTATGTGCTATGGTGAGCACTGTGAATTGTGTAAGACTGATGAATCACAGACCTGTACTCCTGAAACAAATAATACATTATATGTTAATAAAAAGAAAAAAATATATAATAAATAAATAAATAAAAATTTTAAAAGAACCCCCTCCTCAAAACAACTAAAAAATCAGAAGCAACATTGGAAACAAGGATTTGCAGACATTGGAGCTCAGGAAGAGCAGGACAGTGATCCCTGAGAGACAAACGAGAGGAGCCCATGATTGCCCCAGCCAGCCACCTGGAGGGTGTCTGTCTGGATTGTGTGGCACAGAGGGGGGGACCCAGGCAGAGCCCAGAGCTCTCACTGAATTGAGGAGATGAGCTGGGATTCCAGGGAAGCCGAAGTGGCTAGAATTCACAGGGCAAGGCACCAGAGAGGAGAAAGCTGCCAAAACAGCACTCCAGAGATCAGCAGATGGGCCTCCTTGAGTCTAAATATTGATCAGCACAGGTCTGTGAGGAAACTGCCCAAGGTGGATTAATGTGGATTAAGGAGAGAAACATCTTGAAGGGACACACAGAACAGCATGGAGCTCACACGGGCCTGGGAATAGGTCATGTCCAACCAGCCAGAACAGAAAACCTCAAAATCCATGAGGCACCAAGTCACAGACCAAATTGTGTCCTGTGGTGAAGCGCTAACCCCCAGTGCCTCTGAATGTGACAGTGTTTGGAAACAGGGTCTTTAATGAGGTAATTAAGCCAAAATGGGGTCCTTAGGTGGGGCCTTAATCCAGTATGACTGGTGTCCTTTTTAAGAAAAAATTAGGATACAGACCACACAGACAGAGGGATGATTATGTGAGGACACAGAGAGAACACGGCCATCTGCAAGCCAAGTAGAGAAGTCTCCGAAGAAAAAACCCTACTGACACCTTATTTCAGATTTCTAGCCTCCAGAACTGGGAGAAAATAAATTTCTGTTGGTAAGCCACTCGGTCTGTGATGTCTTGTTATGGCAGACCTAGCAAACTCATCCAGGTACTCAGAATAGCATTGCCTCTATGGTGGGGAAAATTCAGCCCTGCCTTAAGGTAGCTGTAGTCCCACCTAATAAAGTTTAAAAGTAAGACCCAAAAGGATCAAACTGTTTCCATGAAACTTAACTGTTTCCCAGAACAAAGCTCAAGAATATTTACAGGAGCACTAAAATATCCAGCACCCAACAAGGTAAAATTTACTGCCTGGCATCCAATCGACAATTACCGGGCATGCAAAGAAGCCAGAAAATACAATCCATAATGAAAAGAATAATCAATCAAAAGACTCCCCCACACAACTCTGCAATCATATCCATCATACCCAAAGTATATGTCAAGACCCTGCCATAGGACCCACTTGATCCTAGAAACCATTTTAAAATGACTCTCTAATTCCTTGCAAGAGACTTGTTCTCTTTTTCATTCCAAAGAGGGTTCATTCCAGGTGGAGAAGGCAGAGAGAAAAAACAGAAAACACTCACTTTTCTATTTTGTTTCTTTGTCTGGTAACACTATCACCTTTCCAGAGTAGTGATACTATCCCATCCCGTTCACCTTCTAACTCTGGGGCTATTATTTTACAAAGGTCTAGGGCTATCTTTGGGTCTTTTTATGAGCTTTAGTTCATTCTGTTTCAGCCCTCCTGAACGTCTTTTGATCAGCCCTAAGTCAAATGACTCTTCATTGCTCTTCATAAGGGCCTGTTAAAATCAGAGTTTGTCGGGGCACCTGGGTGGCTCAGTTGGTTGGGCGACTGCCTTCGGCTCAGGTCATGATCCCGGAGTCCCGGGATCGAGTCCCGCGTCAGGCTCCCTGCTCAGCGGGGAGTCTGCTTCTCCCTCTGACCCTCCTCCCTCTCATGCTCTCTGTCTCTCATTCTCTCTCTCTCAAATAAATAAAAAATCTTTAAAAAAAAAAAAATCAGAGTTTGTCAGTGATCACTGCATATGAACATGTGCTCTTCTTTTGATGCCTTCTCCTTTCCTTCTTCATTTGGCAATTAATGATGTAATTATTTCATTAGTGAAGCACCCTCAAAATGCCATGGTTAGAGCCTTCCCTCACTCTTGGGCTTGATTCTCTTTTAAGAGCCTCATATGAACAGCTGTCTAAAGAATCCTGAGGAGCAAGAAATCCACAAACAGACCCAAGCACCCTGTACTGTGATTCACAGTCATCCATCCTATAGGAGCAGGACAATCTGCATTATGTCCAGAGCATGTTCTTCCTGCAGTGAGGACACTTGATGGAGCTGGCCAAGCCCTTGGGATGATGAATCTTCATGGGTACCTTGCAACAGTCCACCTTAACTTCCTCCTTGTCACTGCCATTCCAATGCTCATTCCTTATAGTCATAAAGTTCCAGATAATATACCAGTTTTGGTCTCTCAGTTACTTATTTATGCATTCTTTCAATTAAGCAGCCTATATTTACTAAGTACCTACTATGTGCCTGGCAGCACTTTCAAACCCTACATCCCTTTGGAACCCCACACCAACCCGAGAGGTGGGACAGACAGGTATTAATACTTCCATTTTAGAGGTGAGGAAGCTGATGCCTCTAAACAAGATTAGTAACCTGCTGGGGCCACACAGCTAATGAAATGTGGAGCCAGGAATGTGAACCCAGGATGCCTTGAAGTAAGCCCTTCATGGACACTGCAATCACAGCACTAGACTGCTCACAGGGATGAGCTGGAATGTCCCCTGCCCTCCCTGCCCAGCCTGCCCCAGGCCTCCTGACAATTCCCCCTTTTGATCACTCCTTTGCAGTCCAGAGGAGCAGCAATTTCTCCTTCCCATTTTAGTTACATCACAGAACCAAGAAAATGACCTTCACCTAAATCTACACCTGCCCTCACTACTAAGGGAATGGGGTGCTGTCAGACAGGCTTGAAGTGTCCAAGATGGACTCAGGCAGGGCACGAGGCCGCTGTACACTGTGACCCCCGCCCCATCTTATGAGCAACTTCAAGAACCCTTCCATCAAGCCCGACTTGCACAGAAGTCCCATTCCCTGTGAAAAGGCAGGCTGGAAAAGTGACCAGCCCCTGGGCCAGCACAGAGAGAGCCAGAATGCAATTTCCTCTCTCATCACTGCTGTGCTGGATGGAAAGTGGGTCAGAGCTGGTCAGCCCATTCATTTAATCCAAACTCCCCCTCTCCATTCAGCTTTTAGTCTTCAGAGCTTTCACTCCAAGGAAGTGCTATTTCCTCTGCAAAATAAACAAAATAAATTAAGCCTGTGCTCTTTGCTCTCTGGGCTTTTGTGTGACTGATGGACTGAACAGAAACAATCTGCCATCCTCCCGGCATCTCAGAGGCACCAAAACATTCAGCCCCTGCTCTGGGGCGCGGAAAGTCAGCTTCCAGCCACCTGCCACACAGCCTGCTGAGAACAGAGCATGGCAAAGGAAGGGACACTTGGCCACCCATTTCACCCACAAAAGCAAGAAGAGTCTGCATGCGGCATGGCAGGGTCCATCAGAAGAGTCAAAGACTGTCAGGGCAAGAGTTCTCATTTGGCGTCAGTTACATGGGCCCATTTTTTGTTTTAGTTTCAGTTTTTGTTTTTGGGGTCCTCATTCCCACCCCAGGGCCTTTGCACTGGCTCTTGCCCCTATCTGCCATGCTTTTTCTCTTGGAAAGCTGACTCCTCCTCCCTCACATCTCTGCTTAAACATGTCCTCCTAGGAGAGGCCTTCCCTATCAAAAATAGCTCCCATCCTCAACCCTCATTACTGTATCCCATTTCCCGGTTCTGTTATCTTCTTGGCACTTATCATGGTCAGAAATTATCTTGTTTGTGCCTTTGTTCTCTTGATTGTTTTCTAACTCTACCTCTACTTCCATGACAGCAGGGTCATCATCTATCTCGATCGGCACTGTCTCCCCAGTACTTGGCAAAATGCCTGGCACATGGCAGGTGCAAGGTCCATGTTTACTGAACAAGGGAGACGGAGGGAAGGAGAACTGGGTTTTGTTCCCAGTGCCAGCTCTGCCTGCATCACACACTGTGTGGTGCGCCTAGACCAGGATTCAGATCAATGGCATGGCTGCCATAGTGCAGGAGCATGCTGGACGGAGCACTCCTGTGAGCCTGAGATCAGGAAGGCTGACCAGCAAGAGGAGACACACAGCTAGTTCTGGAGAGGCAGAGAGCAGACAGGGGACTCTCCTAACACACAACAATGGAAGGACAACAGCCATTTAGCAAAAAGGACCCTAAACCAAGAATACAGGTGTGTTTCTCTGCACCCACAGATTTCCCATGAGTAAGACAAGGTGGTGCATCTATCGATTGTGCTGCATCTGTCGGTGGGCCCTGGGCAACTTGAGAATCTGAAGAAAGACACTAGCTCTCTTTCTAGAGAATGCATGTACATTGGAGACAAAATAGTGCCTACATTCCCTCAAGGTGCTTGGGCTCCCAGGAGCTCATTCGCAGGCTCCAGGATGAGAACATCTCATCTAAAGGCTCTCTGAGCCCCCCATGCTGGTCATTGGCCCTCAGACCCAGTCCTGAGTACTCCTCTACAAACCACACTTCCCTCACCCCCAACCCCAGCCTACTCCCTTGCCCTCTGCCTTCTGGTAGATCTGGCCATTAAGAATATAGGCAGAAGGGGCGCCTGGGTGGCTCAGTTGGTTAAGCGACTGCCTTCGGCTCAGGTCGTGATCCTGGAGTCCCGGGATCGAGTCCTGCATCGGGCTCCCTGCTCGGCAGGGAGTCTGCTTCTCCCTCTGACCGTCCTCCCTCTCATGCTCTCTGTCTCTCATTCTCTCTCTCTCAAATAAATAAATAAAATCTTAAAAAAAAAAAAAAAAAAGAATATAGGCAGAAGACAGTTTTTCTTCCTGTAAGAAGGAGGAGAAAAACCAGGATGCTTCTCCCTCTCTTTCTCTGCTTTGGGTGGTGTCTCCACAGTGGCTCTACCACCTCTCGGTCTTCTGCTGTCCCCAGAGGGTCACCTCCTCTGTGGTCCTGCCCCACCTAGCAGGCCTTCCAAATTTCCAGCATCCTGAGATGCTGCTGGATTCTGAGCTCCAGGAAACCAGCTCTCCCTGACCGCCCCCTGCCCCCAGCCCTAGGGATGCTAGCAGCTTCCTGCTATTGCTGTTCTGGGGGTCACCTCTCCATTTCATGCTTTGCTTTTTATCCCCTCCAATACCTCTATACTTAGTTCCCCACATAAACTCCTACTGCACTTGTTGGCATGAGCCCTGGTTTCCTGAATGGTCCCTGATGGCTCAGCCTCCCTCCAGCATGAACATTCTGGGAGGTGTTGAGCTTCTGGGCAAGGCAAGTCTGAGCTGAAGGAACAAACCCCTGGAAAGTTCAAGAAGTTGGAGGGAACGAGGAGAATCCACACTGCCTCCAAGTACAATGGCCCCAGCCTGTCTAGTTCCATTCCACGAAAAATCTAAAAAGGATAAGGCTCACCATCACCACCTATTTAAACTGTTTCCTGCCTTTTGGTGGACAAGGGAAACACATGAGAGGCCCTCAGCAGCCATCCACTAAATCATGCTCTCGCTCTGATCAGATGGCAGCCAGGGTGAGTTTTCCCAGCGTCCCTGCTCAGGAGCTCATGCTCATGGCTAAGTGCACCCTGCCAAAAGAACGGGAGTAGGCAAAGACAGCCTCAGGGCACAGGCATCCCGGACAGCCGGGAATGCCGATCCTAGCTTCAAAGACGTTAAAGACGCACACCGTCCGGATTCCATCAGCCATGAGCAAGCTTCCCTCCAGCCAGGGATAGGGTGCTGCTGGGGCACCACACCTGGGAATGGCAACTTACAGCCTCACTGTGCTCACTTCTAATGACTTGTCCTGTCTACAAGCTCCCTGGCTCCTTCCAATCAGCCTGCGAGGCAGGAAGGGCAGGCACTGGGCCAGGGTAGCAGGAAGGATAATCTTCACTGAGGACTGAGGCACAGACAGGCTTGGTGGCTTGCTCAAGGCTGCACAGCCACCTTGAGGCAGGGTTGGGATTAAAATCTCGCCTGGGCAGGGAATGACTTCAACCACCGTTCCCTAGCTTGCACACAAAAACCAACACAAACCTCAACACCCCCATGAGGCGGGGCTTCCCCCCGGATGCAGACCCAAGGTGGGGATTTCAGTGCAAACTGAGTCGTATGAAAGTACTAATATTCAACCATTTTTTTTGATGGAAAAAATGGCAATTTCATATGGCTGGAATGAAGAGTTTATTTGGATGGCAACTCCAGGGAAGAATCAGCTGGGGAGTGGGGAAGGTAAGGAATTCAATGCAGGGTTTGTTAACAGTGAGGACACTGCCAAAGACAACTGAGCCAGGCTCAGTCCTGCTGAGGACCTCTGGGACACAGGGCACAGCTGCCCTGCTCCACACCAGCCACATCTGGCTACTGACATTCAATTACTGAAAATTCAAGATACAGTTCCTTGGTCTTGCCATACTTCAAGAGCTCAGTAACCACCTGTAACCAGTGGCTACCATATTGGACAGCACCGATGTAGAGCATTTCCAACATCCCAGAAGTTTCTGTGGCCAGCTCTGGTGTAGAATATGCCTCGGGGCCGTGGCACTGAGGAGCCAGATGCTGGGGTCTGCGGCTGGGGCCGTGCCTGCGGGTGCTGACTCTGTCCGGGCTCACTTTGGCTCCGAGCCACGGGGAGGCCACAGAGCTAGGAGCAGCTGCACAGGATAGGAGTGGAGGGTGCTGAGGGACGGGGAGGGGCACCCACAGCACCTGCTCCATCACTGATCCTCCCTGCCTGTGACTCTCGGCTGTGGGCGAAGCCTCTCGAGGCGCAGGCATCCTGATAGCTCCCTTCTGATACCGCTGTGGCCCCAGAATCCTCTGGCCTGATGAGACACCATTCTGCCCCGAACAACACACTGTGAAAAACACAACGCAGGCCTTCCAAGCATTTACGATCTATGGCAGGCAGCTAGGACACAGACCACAGCACATCGCAACTGCATAAACACTGACCGATAATCTAAATTAGGAAGTCTGCGGAGAAGCTCTTGTGAGCAGTGCCCGGCTAATGACATGCAGGTGTAGCATCCAAGAATGATCTAGAGCTTCAGGGATACAGTTTGGAGACCGAGTAACCCCAAAGACAGGGTGGTCCCTGGACATCCACTTTATGGCAATTTCCAAAGCAGAACTTTGACACATTACTACTCTGGACAAGAGCCTGGCAAGGTCAAGGTAGCACTCTGAAGATGAGCCCCCAAATCTTCTCAGCCCATTGTCCCTCCCCAGGGTCCTCTCTCGGCACTGCAGAGTGGCCTAAGCTCCAGCCCTCCGGGCCCCACTGCCTAGGTTCACATCCTGTTGCCTGCTTCCTAACTTCGTCGCCTTAGACATGGTATCTGATACCTCTGGGCTTGAGTGTCCTCATCCATCAAGTAGGCACAATAATACCTTCCTAATAGGGCTCTTAGGAGGATTAAATAAGTCCATATTTATAATGTACTTAGAAGAGGGGTAGCAAGCCTTTTCTGTAAATATTTTAGGCTTTGTGGGCCAAATGGCTCAGACTGCCATTTGTGGAGTGACTCATTCAGTTGCAGAACTGACTAATTCTCGAAAGGAGATGATCCAGGGTCTTCATTTCATGCTAGGGAAGCAAGGCCCAGAGAGGCCAAGGGACTTTCTCCAGATCACACAGTAAGGATCAGGACGAGACCCTCACACTCTAACACATAGAAACATGGACACACGGACACTGACACAGAACACACATACACATGAGCACACAGGTCCATGAACATGGACAGACACGTGCACACACTGACACATAAACACACACACACACACACACTTCCTGATGCTTTTAGCTTTTTCTTTTACAGATGGACACAGCATGCCTGCCCAGGAAGAGGCCTAAGGTCCTGGAGAAAGGGACTGTGTCCTGTTCACTGCCCTCCCTCTCGGAGCTCTTGGGCAGCCCGCCCGGGGCCTTGAACCGAGCTGGTGCTCAAGTTTAATTGGTGGAAAAATGCATGAAGTTGCCACCTCCACAGGCCTCGGATCCAGAGGCGGGGCTTGGTTAAGAAATGCCAGCCACTGACCATGTCGCCCTGTGTTTGGAAGTGCCCCTCCCCGCCCCCGGAGAGGCCCTGTCCAGCCCGGCCCAGCCCGGGAGCCAGCCTGCCTCTCCCCGGTCTCTTGGCAGTGTTGCTCATTAACGCCTCGGCCACAGGTGGGAGAAGCTGGGCTGAAACACAAACCCAGTCACTTCATAACACTGGTCTGGGGCCAGAGTCAGAGGTCTCCCCAGGGTGGAGAGGGCTCAGCAGGAACCATGGGCTGAAGCCTGGTGGTCTTCTCTAGCATGAGGATTTTCTAGCTGAACTTTATAAATAAAAACCATCCTACCAGAGGGTGGCATAGGTCACGGCCCCCTACCTGGCTTCCCTTCAGACTAGCATCTTGCAAAACAGTGGCTCAGAGAGTCCCCGGCCCTGCTTGGCCTGGGAGAATGTCCCTCTTTCATGCCCTGTCCCAGAGGGGAGGTGAAGGGCTCAGGGGCCCTGCTTCTCAAGACCATCACACTGCACTTCCGGACCTGACCTGTCACTTGCTCTGGGCCACATCTACAAAATGGGGTGGATAACCTCTCCATCCTAAACACTGAGGATCCAGTCCCAAGGGAGAAAGCCTGACTTCAGGAGAGATGGGAACAAGGAGGGAGCAGCTCAAGAATGCCTGAGGAAGAACTCTGCCGGCCCCTCCCTGATGAGCAGAGCGACGCCGCTCTGCAAGTGAAGTAATTGATGGAGCACACTCTAAAAATATGAACTAGGTTAGCACTCAGGGTGGTTTATTGCTCCAGAGGGAGTTAATTCAGGCATTTGAATCTCCCTGGAACGGGGACTGTGAGCCTACAGCAAGCAGGCTTGTGAGCTGGGGGCCTCTCAGAAACCAGCTAAGATGTGACGTTCACTTCAAACGTGGAGCAGGAGGAATCCAGAGAAAACGGGCCGGGACGGCGGAAGAGAAAGAAAACTCCGGAAAAAGTTGGGGGCACACCAATCAATGAGGAGGCAGGAGAGGACAGAGGGCTCACTCCCACCTGATCAGGCTGCAAAGACCCCAGCCTCCTCGCTTCACTCCAAGCAAGATCATCAGACCAGCAGCATCAGGAGCACCTGGGTCCTTGTCAGAAATTCTGAATCTCGGGCCCCAGCCCAGACCTCCTGATCTGCATTTTCACAAGACTCCCAGGAGATTCCTGGGCATACCAAAGTTGGAGGAGCACTGAATCGGAGTCAACAGCCCTGAGTTCTATTGAGTTCTATTGCCTTCAAATTGCTGTGTGACTTTCTGAGAACCACTTGACCTCTCTGGGTGCTGGAGTTTCCTCGTCTGGGCTATTGGGCCAGGGAGCCTTGTTTCTCTCTCACAGGTTCCAGGAGGTTCAAGTCAGACCCGACATCTGTAAGCTCTTGGAGGAGGGGAAGGATCTCTATAAAGAAATTATTCCAGGGCGCCTGGGTGGCTCAGTCGGTTAAGCGACTGCCTTCGGCTCAGGTCATGATCCTGGAGTCCCAGGATCGAGTCCCACATCAAGCTCCCTGCTCGGCGGGGAGTCTGCTTCTCCCTCTCCCCCTCCCCCTGCTTGTGTTCCCTCTCTCGCTATGTCTCTGTCAAATAAATAAATAAAATCTTTAAAAAAAAAAAAAAATTATTCCATGCCTACAGGGCTCTGCTCCCCTCCCTTTTCTTGATGTTTTTAGTGCACAGAGAGGAAGGTGGAGAGATGATCCTTGAAGCACACACTGAGGCCAGGAAGAAGGTCTCTTAATTCCTTTTTAAACCTTAATGCCCCCGAATTTAAAAAAAAAGTGATACGGCCTCTTGCTAATGGGGAAGCAGCAAATCCGAGGCATGCTACTAAGTAAGCCGGAGCATTGCATCTAGAAATCCCAGGTCTGGCCCTGTCCCTTGCCTTAAGGCAACTCAGGTATCACTACTGAACTCCCATTTGAGACAGGAGAACTCCTAGGCTCAGAGAGGTTAAGTGAGTGGGTCAGAGCCACACAACCAATGACAGGCAGGGCCAAATCCAGAGCCTGGCTCCCTGCCTTCTAAGGCAAAATCTCCTCAGGGCTTCAGGGCACCCGTGTCCCTGACAGCCAAATCAGCCCGGTGTGCAGACAGACAAGAGCGGGAAGTCATTCTAATATTGGTCTGAGTTGCACAGAATTGAGAAGATAAATCTGCCGTGAGAGGAAATTACATCACAGAGCTGAGACAGAAAGTTTCTAAATTATTGTATATCTTGTTTCATCAAAGTCATTGCTTTCCTCCATGAGCTCCGGGGGCTGAGACGGCCAAGCACTTGTCTTCCACACAGGGCCATGGTTGTGTGTAAATCTACAGGAGTGGGGAACAAAGGGATATGGCTCGAATTCTAAACCAAAAACAGAGAAGAGACTTAAGTACACCCAAAATGGAACACACACACACCGGTAATTTGGATGGTCCACTCTCAGAAGACCAGGCCTTGGTCCTCCAGGGCTCCCACCTGTGGCCCAGTCACAGTCTCTGATGAGGCTGGGAGTAGCAGGGAGACCTCAGCAGGAGCAGGGCTCCTTGCCCACAGCTGGCTTCCGAGAGCACCAAGAGCAAAGTGCTCAGCCTTCCAGGCTCTAGGAAGGGCCCTCGGGCCAGAGATTCGGCTGAGGGCAAAGCTGGTGGCCCCTGACCCAGGGACACCAGGCAGTCTGCAGGAAAGAAAGGCATCCTGGCTGGACCTTGCATTCTATGGCACCTCCTGTCTCTGGAGCTGCCTGATTCTTCTCAGGCCTTAGAATTCATCTTGCATACAAATGCTTGGGGTTGGGGTTGGGGGAGCCTGAGTTTGAATCTGGACTCTGTTACTCACTAGCTGTGCCCACCTTACAGGGGCCACTTAAACACACTGAACTTAAGCTTTCTCATCTGTAAGATTGGAGAATAACAGTACCGGCTTCAGAGGGCTGTAGGGAAGATTATGTAAGATGCCATGTACAGAGCATCTTGTTAGCGCCACACACAGCAGGCATCTAATTTCCTCCAATGTAAAACAAACAACCTGTTGAGGGATGCGCCCTTCCTGGGAACAATCTCTTCCCTCGTATATTATACTGAGAGTGAGCCAGACCCTCCCAGATGCCCACTTCCATCCCTCAGCCACCCCCCAACTACAGGGAGCGCTGCCCACATTGTGGCACCAGGGCTGGCGAGCCCACACTCTGCCTCAGCCTGTGGAGATGCCCATGGGATACGGACCTCAATCCACCCTGGCAGGGAATGGGGCCACCCCCAGAAAGTGCTCCTGGCAGGGGTTCAGCTGGCAGGAGGTGAGAAGTCCAGCAAAGGCACACCCTTGGCAGGAACATCAGGAATACACCGCAGCTGCTGAAGGTGGAGGCAGAGACCAGCTGTGTGGCTCAGGGTGACCCACCCGTCCCTAGCCCAGAGCTCGCTGCCCCTTCGAGGCCTGGCTGCCTGTGTCTCACCCGTCATACGGCCTAGCACGTCTCCTTGCCCGGCCCTCCCCCACCTCCCCCTGGCCTCTCCAACTAGAGAGGGACATGATGGGTGTGGCTCTGGTCCCCTTGAACAGACTGCAGTGACAGAGCCCAGGTCTGTGTCTGCTGATGGCTGGCAGAGATGTTTGGGCAAAACACCTAGCTACCTGAACCTATTTCTTCAGCTCCAAAGGAAGACTCATCCAATCACCTACCTCCCTCACTCATTCAACAAACAAGCATTGAGACCTACTGTAAGCCACACACTGTGCTTAGAAGCCCTGGGACCACAATGGTGACAACAGCAGAAAGGATCCCTGTCCTCAAAGAGCTTATCCTCCAGTGAGACACACAGGCAAATGAAGCACACACACACATCATTTATATCACGTATGTGTTAAGTTGTGATAACTTCCAAGAAAGGAGTCACTGGACTCCATTTTCCAATCAATCACTGAAGGCTTCAAGAGTCATAGGAAAGAGTAATGCATGAGACAGGCAGCATCTAGCCCTAGCAAGAGAGTTAAGGCGTCAGAGAGGGGCAAGAAAGTTAAGACCATGAGCAAATAACCCTTCCACACCCATTCACAGAGCCAAGGGTGCACCCATTACATCACACGGAATGGAGATGCCCACAGGAGACAAATTATCCCCTTCAATTTGAAAGCTCGCATCAATAGTACTTAAAAAGAAAGAAAAGAAGGAGAGAGGGAGTGAAGAGAGATGAATAAAGGGAAGGGAAGGGAAAGGAAGAGAAGAGAAAAGAAATAAATAGACACCTATGCCAAGAACACACAACTGGAAGAACACAGAGCCTGTCCCAAGATCTCAGGGTGACCTCCAGGCCAGACTGTGAAGGACACCGTATTATAAAGCTATTGCCACCTCCCTCTGACATGCATCATCACCTCCCATAGCTCCTGGCCTTATATCTCCATCTGGTAAAACGAATCGCACATTGCAGAGACCATGGCTCCGCTGTTAGGACAGGGCAGGCTCCACATCAGATCAAACAACCACACTTTCATCAACTCCTCTTTCCTGATTGTGTTCCCTCGTGATGGAACGGGGCTCTGCCACGCAGTCGTCTGCAACTATGTGGGCTGAGAGGCATCATCAGCGGATGTAAGGCCAGGCAATCAGAAGACCCCAGGGGCTTCTGGGTCCCATCAAGGACAATCTGATAGGGTTCCAAACACTACAATTTCATCTAGTTTAATTGTCAGCCATAGAATTGGGAGACAGAGCTCTCACTCACAGCATTAAAGTCGTGGGGACATACGGATCTGCTGAGACCCATAAAGGTCACCTTTATTACAATACCTCCATTTGAGATAGGGAAGATAAGCTTGAGGCATATGACCTTCCCAAGGTCACAGCTGCTTCCTGGAGAGTCCAGAACCCAAGCTGCCAGACTTGGGAGGAAGCAGAGCATGGTGGTCCAAGACCACAGACTGGGGAGCCCCAAAGTTTCAGAAAGGCTACCCCAAGGAGGCAGGGAGGAGCCATGCTGGGGGCCACTAGCCAAGTCAGTCTACATTCACTGGGGCCTCTGAATTAGACCTCAGAGCAATCCCTGATGAGGTTACATACACATCCACAGAGATGCACCCACAGGATGGGAAAAAGATACCACTGTCCATCAATGTTACACTTTGATCTAGTTACCAGATCTCATCCTTGGCAGCACACTAAGAACATTACATTTGCACATTAAGTAACTGTCCTCCACATAGCATGATCATATTGTATTTGACTAGTTTTCTTGTTAAAAGAGCTCCTTTATTTAATTCACATAAACATTTAAAATAGACCACAATTGCATTCCCTTGCTTTGGCATTTCTTCATTATTTTTCCAGGACGCACAGAGCCAGGGGATTCTGGAGTCAGACTACCTGACTTCTAATCCTGTAGCTGTGCAACCTCGTCACGTTACCTAGCCTCTCAGTGCCTGTGACGGGCTGACCTCTTCAAAAAAATTCGTGTTGCATTCCTAACCTCCAACACCTCAGAATGTCACTGTGTTTGGAGATAAGGTCTTTAAAGAGGTGATTAAGTTAAAATGAGGCCTTAGGTTGGGCTCAATCCAATATGACTGGTGTCCTTACAAGTAGAGGACACGGACAGGTACAGAGGGAAGATGAGGTGAAGATACCGTGAGAAGATGACTGTCTACAGGCTAAGGCCCTCGCAGCCCCCGGAAGGAACCAACCCTGCCTGATCTCGGACTTCTTGCCTCCAGAACGGCAGGAAAACAAATGTCTGTTGTTTAAGCTTCCCCCCACCCCCACCACGCCGTGTGTGGTACTTGTCATGACACATCAGCAAGCTTGGCTTTCCTCATCAGCAAAAAGTAGAGCAACAGTCTCTTCCTCACACTGCTGTGTTGAGCACCCCGTTCCCCACACTTCGTAAGTGCCCAATAAATGCTTCTCCCACATCTTATTACTAACAAGTAGCCTTAACCAAACCTGGTCTCGGCAAACCAATGATCTTACTCTTCTGTGTGAGCAAGGAGGCTCACGATGAATGCACTGAGTACTCAACTCTGCAGGCAAGCCCCCTCCCTCACCCCAAGTACCTCACCGCAAACCAGTCCGAATTCCCGGACCTGCACTCAGGCCCCTTCTGTTCCTCCCACTCATCAGGCTGCCTCTCCTGCTCATCGCTGTTTTAGGGCCCTGCCTGTCGATCCCCACGTTCTCCCACCCAACGCCGCCGAAGGCCCAAGTAGGCAGCCTGGTTCTCCTCCAGTTTATCAACGTCAGACCATGTAGGATGCGGCTCCAGAAAATGGCAGTGACAGAAAAACAGGTACAAGCCATCCGAATCCCCATATTATGGGAATCTTTTTGGTTTACTGGAGACAGAGGATTCCTGGTCAAGATGGTCTACTTGGAGACAGCTGGAGAGCTGACATGGCGCTGGACAGCGCTCCTGGCCACCCAAGGATAACGCAGCCTGTCAGAGGCTCCTGGTTCTTGGTTTGTCTTGCAAAGGGCCCCTGCACATAATGGCCACCAGAGGGGGCTCCTGGGGGCCTACGACGAGTTAAGTGGAAGGTGGTGGAAAACTTGCCATGGGTGTGTGAACCCACCTAACGCTGAATGAGAGCCACTTGGGTCAGGCCAGCGAAGGAAGGGGCCATCCGGAAGCCCTTCAGAAATCAATAAGGCTTCCAGAGGGATCCCCCAAGAACCCAGAAGCTTAGCCAGACTGTGAAAACCCCAGCACTCTGCTGCCTCAGCAAGTAGCAAGAGATTCAGTGACTGGCTTCCAAACCTGCATGGCATTAGTGATTGATTAAAATTAAGGTCATTTAGGGCGCCTGGGTGGCTCAGTTGGTTAAGCGACTGCCTTCGGCTCAGGTCATGATCCTGGAGTCCCGGGATCGAGTCCCGCATCGGGCTCCCTGCTCGGCGGGGAGCCTGCTTCCCCCTCTGACCCTCCCCCCTCTCATGTGCTCTCTCTCTCATTCTCTCTGTCTCAAATAAATAAATAAAATCTTTAAAAAAAAAAAATTAAGGTCATTTAGAAACCCAGAAACCAAAGCTGTTCTGACTCTGAAGGGAATTTTAATTTGTTGATGGATTTTCCCGCTGATGATCAGGGGGAAAGACAGCAATTCACAATGGGTCTGAGGCCAAAAATAGGGCCACATAAGCCAGGAAGTCATTGAAAGCTCCTCAGTCTTTCTTCAACTGCATCAAGAACAGGCTGTCCCAGGATGCAAACTTTTCTTTTTCCTTTTTATTTTCATTTTAATCAGCTAATAGCAGATGAAGACCTAAAAATGCTGCCAAAATTCTTTAATCTCATCAGTCACGGTGAGCAAGGAAGCAAAGGTTGAAGGCTTACTTGTGCCTCAGGCTCTGCTCTCTGAGTCCCTTTTGGAGTGGTACGGGATTTGGGGGCTGGGGCAGAAACCCTAGAAGCCATCTTCTTCACCAGTCGCCAACTGTTTGGAGGGAACTGGAAAAGAGAAGGCAGTGGAATTCTCTGTCCCCTGTGCCAGTTCTGGAAAGGAACTTAGAAATGGAAATCTATTCATTTATCCCACAAATGATCATGAACAGCCTACAGAATGCCATGGTTACACTGAAGACTAAGATGGACACAGTCCCTGCCCTCATGGGGTTTAGGGTCCAGCAGCAATGATTCTGACTGAGCACACCAAGGAGGTGATCCCACAGACTTCTGTCATTAAAGTCCCTCCCTGGAAGGCAAGCTGGTAGAGCCACTCTGGAAAACAGTATGAAGGTTCCTCAAGAAGTGAAAAATAGAGCTACCCTATGACCCAGCAATTGCATTACTGGGTATTTACCCCAAAGATACAGATGTAGTGAAAAGAAGGAGCACGTGCACCCCAATGTTCATAGCAGCGATGTCCACAATAGCCAAACTGTGGAAGGAGCCCAGATGTCCATCAACAGATTAATGAATGAATAAAGAAGTTGTGGTTCATATATACAATGAAATATTACTCAGCCATCAGAAAGGTGAATACCTACCATTTACACCAACATGGATGGAACTGGAGGGTATTATGCTAAGTGAAGAAAGTTAATCAGAGAAAGACAACTATCATATGGTTTCACTCATATGTGGAATATAAGGAATAGCGCCGAGAGACAATAGGGGAAGAGAGGGAAAACTGAGTGGGAAGAAATCAGAGCAGGAAACAAACCATGAGAGACTCTCAACCCTAGGAAACAAACTGAGGGCTGCAGAAGGACAGGGGGTGGAGGGATAGGCTAACTGGGGGATGGGCATTAAGGAGGGCACGTGATGTGATGAGCACTGGGTGTTAAACGCAACTAATGAATCACTGAACACTACATCAAAAACTAATGATGTATTATATGTTGGCTAACTGAATTCGATTTAAAAAAAAGTACCTCCCTGGACACTACAAAGGGAAGACGTGGGGTAGGAGACTCTAGGTGGAGTGTCCACACAGAGAAAGTAGGAGTCAGGAGACGAGCTTCCCCTAGAAACATAAATCAAAGGCCACACACCTCCTGAGCACCCAGATATGCCAAGGGAGCTTGGCCACCACATGAGGCCTCAGGGTAGGGACTCTCCTCAGGAACAGTTGCTCTGTGGTGAGGACAAAAAAGAAAAATCTAATTCCTGAATCTTATTTTTAGCAGCACACCAGGCAGAAGAGGAGAAATAAGCCACTCGACCATAATCCTGATCATAGTGAACAAGTAATTTCATCATTTTGAAAAGCTTGCCCACAGAATCTACCATCTTACAGGGTCTAACCTTGTTTCAAGCGAAAAGGGTTTCTCTAGAAGAGCAACTGAAAGTGATCTCCCTGAGAAGCGCAATTTCCAGGCATTTGTTTTCCCGAAATTTGGATTCTTCTGTTGGGTTCTTTTAGGTAATGTAAGCACAACTAGGCCAGCTGAGGAAGTGAGCAGGAGCAAAGTGGGGCGGGGAGTGGGAGTGGGCATGTGGGCATCCCTGTTCACAGAGGAACACACCTCATTTGTCCAAAGAATAAATACACACACTCACGTGTGTACACACACACGGACACACACACACACACAGTATACTTGCGTTTAATAGAAAATACAGAAATTTTTAAAGGAAACAGAAAAATTGGTATTTGGACAATTAGGCCGATCCTACTATAACAGCTCCAATGAAATGCCTTCTAAAGTCTGGTTTTCCCACCTCTGAAAACTAACCTATTTCTTCTTGTTCTGTTGTTGGTGTTGGGCACTACAGTATAAATATCTGTCCCAGCAGAGGCAGCTGCCTAATCTTTCACCTGTGAGAGAGAGCTTTGGGGCTTGTGGGTTTTTTTTGCAGGTGTCACCCCATTTCAGCCTCCAAACAGCAAAGGAGGCAGGTAGAATCTGAAGATGAGGAAAGTGGGGGACATTTGCTTGAGGTGTCACAAAGGGTAAGTCAGGCATAGAGCTGACTGTCCATTCAGTGTGACATTGAAGGTGTGCCTACTGTGAGCCAAGGGACACAGCCCTACACAAGATGCTCCCCAAGCTCTCCCTGTCAGGAGCACCCACAAATGGGGCAGGAAGGACCCCACCATTCCCAGGCCTGGCAGGGTGAGGTAGGCAAACCAAAGGTGCCCAAATGCTCATTTCCCAGAAGGACCACCCACCAGGGTGCTCTGGCTTTATCCTCCCATCCCGTGGCCTGACCCAGGTCCCTGAAGGAGCATAGTGCCGCCCTTCTCATGAGCAGATCCTCTCTGTCAATACTCGGCCTCTCTCCTGGCCAAACCAAAGCACAGGCATCTGTTGAGTGATTTCTTTTTAGAAGTGGTCTCTTTTCCCTAAAATGTCTCAACAAAGACCAGTTGACTACAATTGGCCAAGTTTCATCTAGACCCGGAATGACAGCTGATCCCATGAGGGAAGGTACTGGGGAAGGTACTGGACCCCAGAACTGAACATCCACATTCCTCAAAAAACAGGGTAGAACTACATCCTGAGAGGAACTGCCAGAGCATAGACTGGGGCCCTTAGCCTGGAGCCGGGAAGGCCAACAAGGCCATCAGCCACATCTTCAAGACTTCTGAAGAGCTGCCAAATGGTTAGACACATTCTGTCCATCCCTAAGGGTGGACCAGACCAGCAGATGGATGATTTAGAAAGAAGCTCCTTCTAACTTTCCTAGGATAGAATGGGCCCCTTGAATAGAAAGGGAGTCCCTGGCACTGGAGGCATTCAAGAAAGGTGGGATGGCCCCTCAGTGGGACACTGGGGCAGTGATAAAAGTGACAGGCGGAAAGATGGGCCGATGGGACCTTTTAAATTTCTTCAACTTTGAGAGTCTCCAATTGGAGAGAATGGACTCAAAGCCCCCAGACACCTGGTCACCTGCCTGCAGGGATCTCCTCTGGGCCTAAAAATAAGATCCCCAGAGTCTAATCCAAATTAGATCCTAAAAAATGTGTCGCCGTGGCTATAAATATGTCTCTTTGAGGGCCAGCTGATATGATTATTTTAATCAGGTACATTCCCTGGAAGAACTGCCTGCTCCCTCTTCAGCCCCGAATGCATTCTGCGCAGGCTTGGTCCTCCCGCCCTCACTCCAAGCAAATCCATGGATGAATGTGGTGTGATCATTCACCAAGGCTCCCAATAGAAGACAGCGCTGGGAATGCAAATGCCCATAGGGACCAAACAGCAAAGGGTGCAAATTAGACACAGGGTGACATGAGGGGGAGTATTAGGGGCTGACGAGTGCCCCCCAAATCCATATGTTGAAGTGCTAACTGCCGGTACCTGAGAATGAGACTGTGTTTGGAAACAGGGTCTTCAAAGAGGTGGTTAGTTAAAACAAGGTCCTTAGGGGTGGGCCCTAGGCCTATCCGACAGGTGTCCTCGTAAGAAGAGGAGAGGAGGACACAGACACACACATGAGGCAGACAATATGAAGACCCAGGGAGAAGAAGACCAAGGAGAGCAGCCTCAGGAGAAACCCACCCTACGGACACCTTGACCTCAGACGTCCAGCCTCCACTGTAGGACAATAAATGTCTGTTGTCTAGCCCCCCAGTGCAGGGGATTTGTTGCTGCAGCCCAAGCTGACGGATACAGGGAGAATGGGCCATTGTCCCGAGGCTTTAAATTTTTTTTCCCCCTCTCTCTCAAAGATCAGCCAAATAAAATGGAACCCTGGACCTCGCTTTCACCAGTGCATGACCCTCTGATGGAATTTCAGGGGAAAGAAGGCAATAAGGTGTGGGAGAAAGGGCACTGTGTTCCTGGTCGGGAGGACTGGTCATCTCCAGGCTATTTTAACAAGCGACGACGTGGCCTTGGGAACTATCCAATCATCTTAGCCCCCAGTGCAGCATCAACTAACTAAAACAGTTGGACCTAATGACATCTAAGGGTCCCTCCAGCACTAACACCCTCTCCTTTCAAGTCCTCAGGCTTGAGGACCCCCGCTAGCAAGGGGCAGCTTTGGGGCCCAAGCCCAGACGGGGAGGCCCCGGACGGCAGAGCGAGGCAACCAAAGGAGAAGAACACAGAGGTGGGGGTGCTGTGGCAGGGCAGCGGGGCTGAGTCTTGGAGCTAGAAGCTTCAGTCCCTGTCCCGCCCCTGTCTTGCTCCTCCGTTTATCAGCTGCAAGGCCTTGAGCACCCACCTCCACCCACCTCCCATCTGTGAATAAGACAACTCGAGCGTCCGTGCCGGACACCAGTAACACATCCCACCACACCAAGTGTGCTTGCCATCCCTAGTGGACGAGACAGAAGGGCAGACACCGAGGGGTTTTCTCAGGACGGACATCCACTGCTATACATCTCATGAGATGACTCCCCAAAAAGGCAGGGTGAGTCTTCAGAGTTGGAACTGGGGTGCCCATCTTCTCCCCACCACTATCCTGGGCGCCAAACGCCCACAGGGCCCTAGAAATGCTCTCGGATTGTGGCCCTGTGTGGGGTGAGGCAGTAAAGAAAGTGCAGTTCACCTCTTCCAAAGGATCCGTGCAAGGCTAGAGTGAGAGTCTAGAGATCCCTACACTTTGCACTTTACACAAAGCTTCACCAATACCCCCTCCCAAGCAGGAGCATGCCCATTTTACAGATGAAGAAACCAAGGACCGGGGAGGTTAAGCAAGACGGTGAGGAAGAGTGGAAAGAAATACAGGGCATGGGCCCTTACCTTGACCTTGAATGAAGTTATTTAATATCTTATTATCAAATTACGTGCAAATGAAGTCACGTAGCTATTCCTAGCAGTGTCTCAGGGCTTCAACTCTGCACATTCCGTGACCACATTTCATAGACTCAAATCATCTCAGAACTGGAAGGGCCCTGGGCAATGCCAGATCTGATGCCCTCGGTATACAGGTGAGGCAACTGACATTCACAGAGTGTCTTGCCCAGCGTCCCACCGTGAGGCTCTGGCCAAGCAAAGCTCAGAGCCCAGGAGGTCTTCCGTAGACCACCTTGCCCTGTCCCATTTCCCTTGAAAACACTCCTCTCTAAAAATGAACAAACCACAGAGAGAAGTTCTTCTGGGACTTTGGGTTGTGGAGAGACGTTTCCATCCCTACTCTCAGCAAATCTGGATCCTTCCTCCAGGCTGCATGCTGCTGGCCTCCTACAGTGACTTTGAGCAGGAGAGCAAATGTGTCAAGTGCTCCTCTCACAGGATAAGGCTGCTGGGAGCTGCTCAAAGGACTGGAATTAGAAATTCTAATTATTAGAACTCTCCGAATGCACTGAAGGACAACGTATAATTAGCACATGTCAAAAGGCCATCCCCAAAGGGGACACATTATAAATCAGAAAACAAAGATGGTCCGGAGAGAGATTGGGGAGCTAGGCTACTTGGCCTTCCGCCTCTCCCTACAGCCCTAAATCCAATCGACTTCCCACCCTCCAAGTCCTCCTAGTGCCTGCCTCTCTCCGGCTGCCTGGCCCTGAGCCCCGGCCCAGGGGCGACTGCTCCCCAAGCCCTCCACCCTTTGCAGCCAGAGGCACTGCCACCCTCCTGGAAGGCCTTCTGCACAGGGATCCCCCTATTCAGGACCCCTGGTCTTGAGCTGGTTAGAGGCTTGTGGCGCCTGCTGTCAGGGCTGCAAATAAGGGTTTAATGACAAGCCTCTTTGTGGGAAAGAAAGGCCCAGTGGAGTGATAATGTCATTACCTGCTGCACAGGTGTGGTTGTATCTGGGTGGCCTCGAAGTCAGAGCTGCTCTTGTGATTATAGCTCAGGGCACTCCCCCGACCCCAGAGTGGGAAAGGCCAGCGTGGAAGGGAGGGGACATGTTTCTTACAGGAGGGAGGGAGGGAAGGAGGGAGGAAGGAGATGGAGAAAGGTTTCTTCTGCCGACTTATATGCCATAAAATTTTCCTAATCATTTCCTGTATTAGTCACAATACTCGAGATTGGGGAGAAAAGGCAGTCAAAGACACAGCAATAAGACATGACCCTGCCCTAGAGGAATTTACGTTAGTGCAAACTCAAAAGGTTAAAAAAAAATTAAAAAATTTTTAAAAGGGACACCAAAGGAACTCCTGCCCGGAGGCAGGGACACCTGGCTGTGCGACTTGCCTCGTGCAGGTCATTTATCTTCCTTCAGCCTCTATCATCTGTTCCATGGAGATAATACCAACCTTGCTCATCCCACAGGTGTTGCTATGGAGAACAAATGATAAACCACAGAAACAAGTCAAGTCCTTGGGGGAGTGCCTACAACATAACTCATTATCATAACATAAATCAATCTCCAGTCTGGTGGCCAATAATAAAAAGGATATCTGCGTTTTCCCACCTTCCCTGGTTTTACTCAAGATGGTACCCAGTTCCTTGGACAAACATCACTGGAGTACAGAAAGGCAATTTATCAGGCCACCGTATATCTGTGCTTACCAAGGAACCTTCCAGATGTTGATTTATTTTCCCATATGGTGTCGCCCATAGGAGAAAGAATTCATCTATGCCTAGGAATGACAAGAATGTTTTACTCCAAAAACAATGAACCCCATTCGTTTGCTAGAGGCTGCTTGGAGCACTGCGTTAAGAAGGTTTCTGAACCCGCATTTTGGCTTAGCTGGAAAGAATATCCTGATAGATGAAGAATGTCTGTCATGAGTAAGGGATAAGGGGTGGCACTTTGTCATTTATGACTTAGACAGATGATATTCTCTCCCACCCACACCCCTTGTCGCATGCCTTTATAGTTGTATGCCCCAGTCACTCAAGAGTGCTGAGTAGTGGTCAAGTCTCTGAACCTGATTCCTTCTGTGTGAATTGTTAAAATTAAGTTCTTTGAGCCAACAAAGCTAAAAGCTTGACCCCAGCAAGAAGCAGCTATCCTTAATAAATTAGCAGGTCTTCGGTCCCTGTGCAAATGTGCTGGCTTGTCTCAATCCTGTTATGTATAAACTGAAAACGAGACCTCATAAATTTGAATGCCATTATCTGGGGTCTGTGGACCTTGGGCATGGCCACACACACTCACCCAGCTAGAATGCCCCACAGGTACCAGATGGCCTGTGGCCTGTGACATCTTTTTAAAGTCTTTGCAATGTTCTGCCTTCAACACTTTTCAAGACAATACTTTCTTGGAGTTTATCATGGGTGTAATGCGGTAGGGATCCCTCCCATTTACCCTCCTCATGTTTCAAAAGGGACCTCTGGCCATGTCGGCATTTGGTGAAGAGTCTTCTTTCCTTGGTTGCTCTGCTCACAGTTTCATAAGACTCTGTTATGTCTCTGCCAGTTCCCAAAAGAGCTGGGCTACTGTCAAACCCTATACTACCATGCAAAAGAAGAGCTGGGCCAGTGGGCACTGTGATCATGACCAAGAGGGTAAGAGAAGAGGCTGTGTCCAGGCCCCACAGCAGCATCTGTGCACCAGGGATGCTCCAAACATAAACAGCCTCAGTGAGTCCTTAGGAAAGAGGGACCCTGGCATGATCTTACATTTGCAGTTAGAACCACAGACTGTTGGGGGCAAAAAGCAACTTTGAACCCATCTAGTGACTACAGATGTGGAAACTGAGGCCCAGAACAATTAAGCTGCCCAATGTGCTAGGATAACCGAGGAATTGTGTCTATAGAAACATCACAAAACCATGCATGTTCTTAAGTAATTCATAAATGTGTGTTTTTGTGATTTGGTTTCCTCCTAAGTCGTCCCATGACATTCTCAATATCCAACACTAACCTAAAAGCCCTTTCGTTCTCAGGGCTAAAAGCACATCGTCTTGCACATGGGAGGTATTCAAGATTTTTACATAAATGAAAAAATGGGTAATGAATGTAATTCTGAAGAAAGATATTCAGTGCAATTCTATTTATAATAGAAAAAAGGGGGAAACTAAAGGAAAATTTAAGGAAAAGGGGTGAGCATCCATATCATGGGACATGAGTCATTTAAAAATATGTTTATGGAGTCCCAATGCATGTGAAAATACTGATTATATGACGATGTTAAAGAAAATAGCAGAACAGTAAATTGTACATACACTGTGATGTCAGCACTATAAAGAGAAAATGAATGGTAATATTGTTGGAAGAAAATAAAGCAAAACATGAATGGTAGTAATGTTTCTGATGTGATTACAGGTGATTTTATTTCTGCTTCTCTGCAAGCGTCTGTCCTTTTCAAATATTTTACAATGTGTCCAAAGGACTTTGATAAGCAATGGAAGGGGACTAAGAAATAGGAAAGAATGTCCAGAGGTATTACTCATCCTTGTTGGAGTTCGCAAAGAAACAGAATTTGTCTCTTCTCATGTAGATAAGTTGATGAAGCAGAAAGACACAGAGGCTGGCCAAGGAGGCAGGCTCCCTGCTCCCTACCCCTGCCCAGAGGTCACTCTCCACTCCAGACATTTGTGTCACTGAGCAGATGCTGTCTTGGGACATCCCCTGAACTGCTGTCCACGGTCTCGTCCCTGAGGCTAGTACAAGTTGTTAACCTTTCGTGTGGGTCTCTCTCTCGCTTCCCTCCACTGGACTGGGAACTCCTTGAGCAGAGGAGGCAGTCCCTGCTGTAATTCCTGGAATCCCTACACAGCCAAGCCTAGAGATTTTTTTTTCAATACTTGACACCTCGAATCTCAGGAAATACTTGCTCATCGATTGACTAATTGGGTAGGTTAAAGAGGAGAATGGTCCCATGGGGCACCATGGCCTTCAACCAAGACAGAAGCTGGTGCACCTCCTTCAGGACACACTGACTTCATCAACCAGGATGTCAATGCATGTCAACTGTGATGCTGGCATCTGCCCCCCATGGGACTGAGCCACCGACCAATACGTCACAGGACATTCAGACCTCAGGGTGTGTCCCTCACTTCGCCCCAGACCTGGGCTGGCTACAGGCCTGACAGGGAAGGGCTGGTCCTGCCTGCCTCCCATCTGGCCGCAGGGATCCAATTCCAGTGTCTGACCTGCAGATGGGGCTGGCACAGGGACCCAGGGCTCCAGCAGGCGAATCATGTCGTACAACTCTGGTCTGATTGAGATCCGATCTGCAGCGCCCCCCAACCCCCACAAATTGCAGCAGAGTAGATCTTCCTCCAGTTGAGCCAAAGGCACTCAGATAGGGTCATGTGTACTTTTCCTGTATTATTAAAGCATCCAGGCAAATAAGGAAACAGATCCCCTCTCCTGAAGCAATTCTATCCTTTAAGCCTAAACTTGCCCCGGAGCTCCTGCATATCTGGAACCTTCTCTGAGTTCTTCTGAAACCCCAGGGACTACTACAGGCTTCTTCATGCCTTCCCTAGCACAGGATTTACTGCTCGTTGAAAGCTCTCCCTAAGAACCCTACCCATAGTAATCTCAACTTTTATGAACCTTTTTTCTCCCTGTATGATGAACATATTAAGACACAGACACAGACACACACACACACACACCCCCCAGTGTATACTCGTGATTTCCCCAATAAAAGCATATCTTCCATATGGGCGGAGTCTGATCGCTTACACTTCCTGTATCTAGCATGAGCCAACAGCCTTGAGTTAGTGGACAGATGAACAAGTAGGTTTGTTAACAAAATGGCCAAGTGATAACTCCAAGAAACTACTGGAAGCAGATCCTCCAAAATCCAGTGCCTTCCCAAATCCAAGGAGAGATGCGACTCAATCATGATATGGTAGAAATAAAGTAATAATGATAGCGATCATTTCTTAGAACCTACTAGGTGCTAGGTACAAGGCATTTGATATGTCTCACACAAAATCTTATAAGTAAGGTATCATTATTATTATTCATGATCATTGTTATTCCCGTTTTGTGAAGATCAGAGGGCTATCCAAGGTTGAGAATATTGCAGTTGGGCTCTGTTGAGATAATACCATAAACTGTAAAGGGCTGCCGGTCTTAGAACCACCCTTCTTGACCTCAACCGGGGTGAGTCCAAAACTCTGGAGCACAGAGTCAGGGATGACACATGATGCAGGTGGGTTATACCAGACTCCAGATGCTCCCAGGAACCAGATCCCAGGCAGAAAGTAACGGCCATGACTTGCCTTTTGCTAAAGTGCTGAAAAGACAACTCTCATCCTTCAATTTTATTTAATCAAAGCAAAGAATTCATAAGAATCTGCAAGCGTTCATTCATCAGACTGATTAAATATTTGATAGCCCTGCAGTTTAATTTTTTATGGCTCAGTGTGTGGTGGGAACTGTTCCCAGGGAGGCCACCACTGTCCCCAGAATGGAGCAGAGCTGGCCCAGGCAGCCAGAAGCAGAAGCATGACGGGGCTCTGCTCCATCTGCCCCGACCACGGTAAGATACCCCTTCTGGAACTCTGGGCCAAAGGGCCACAGCTACCATTTTCTAAGTTCTTTTTTTCTTTTTTTAAAGATTTTATTTATTTATTTGACAGAGAAAGACACAGCGAGAGAGGGAACACAAGCAGGGGGAGTGGGAGAGGGAGAAGCAGGCTTCCCGCAGAGCAGGGAGCCCAATGCGGGGCTTGATCCCAGGACCCTGGGATCATGACCTGAGCCAAAGACAGACGCTTAACAACTGAGCCACCCAGGCACCCCCATTTTCTAAGTTCTTAAAGAGAATGTACAAAAAGGAAAGAGAAGTTGTGGGAAGGCAAGGCTGAGGACCTCACAAGGTCAGGGAGGAACTCAGGTGACCCCAAATATCCAGGTCCCAGGAAGGGGAGGCAGCCTCCCCTTCTGCCTCTTTCTGAGATCACCCAACCACACAGTGGAAAAAGCTTCTGGACAAATGTGTGTCAGCATAGGGGTAAAGTAATCCCATCCATCCCCTGGCCAACTACTAGCACCATGGGGCCACCCCACACCTTCCACTGCCTCTTCCAGCAACACCCGGCGACCTGGGTCTTCCTTACAGCTCACCTGAGCCCAGGCTCAACTGAGACTCTAGGAGTCTACAGAGAAAAAACAGCATTTGGAAGTAAGAGCGCTTCACAGCCTCCAACTGTTTTCTGCAAGGCTAGAGAACGTCTCTCTCCCAGCCCTCTGATTATCTCCAAAATGAAATTCCAGCACACTTTGTCTCCTATACCCCAAAACGCTCAAATCACACGCAGCATGCTTTCAATCCCTTAATTGCCCCCCAATTCACCCCACAGCCCCTGAGTCCCTCCCTCCATTTCTCTCTCAGTCTCTCTCTCTCACTCTCTCTCATACACACACACACGCACGCACACGCATGCACACACGTTCCTCTCTGCCTGCTGCGGAAAGAACTGGTACCTAAGCCTTCAGCTGATACCCAGTCACCATCCATCCAATTAATTTGTTCAAGGGTTTAAAGGGGCCAAGAGAGAAGACTTTTGCATTCCAGCAGTCATCAGAGATTTCGGTTTTAATTTCTTTTTAATTGGCTGCACCACTAACAGCATATCAGAAATCTCTCTGCTCTGACCTTTCCTCTCTCCTCAGCTCCCTTCACTCTTACAGGGGAAGGACATCCTGGCAGTTTGCTAGAAAAGTAAAGAAATGCCACAGCAGAGCCCAACTCATTTTTCCTGCTGTCCCTATTCATCAGCAGCCTAATGAGGACGCGTGGTTGTGACATAAGCTTTCACTTCATCGGTGTGTAGCTCACTGGGGCAGGGAAGTGCAGGAAAGGGATGTGCCTCTCCCAGAGAGAAGAGCTGCTGTGTCCCGATGGTTAGGTTGGAGGGCTCACCTCCCCCAGGGTCTCGGGCTCTACCTCTGCTCTGCAGACCCCTTCCCAGGGCCCTCAGTACTCTCTGGGAAGACAGGAGCCTTCCAGCAGCCTGTGCTGGCCGGCCCCGGGCCTCTCTGGTGGTGGGTGTGTGGTCACTGGACATCACCATGGAAAAAGTAGGAGAGTGTGGGGAAAGGAAAGCTGCTTGCCCATTTTCCTCGTTTAAGAATCTGGTGAAATGACGAGCAAAGCTTATCTCTACACTGGGACGATTCACGCAGTAAAAACAGCACTGAGACATTTAAGAGGTGGAGACAATTTATTTGATGTCTTGGCATAGCCACCCAAGCAATTATCATAACGGCAAAAGGGCATGCTGGACAGTCCTCCTCCAGGAAACCAGACAGTTTTCATGACTTGTGGTTGACATTTTAATAAAGGATCAACATCAGGCCACAGGCGGAAGCAAGTTGAGGACAGGATCTGGCCTAATAGGGTCAGGGTGGAAGGGAAAGAAATGGCATACAGAAAAGTAGATTCTTGGGGCAAAAAAAAGTCCCTGTGGGAGCCAGCCTGCAGGTCCAGCATGGTGGGATTCCTGACTTTCTTTTATCATTTGGGAGAAGGGAAAGGTTTTCCCAAGAGGACAAAGTATAAACCACCCCAGTCAATAACTATGCAGAAACTTCTCATATTTAATTGATAGCTTATAAATTACAAAGGACTTGGGGCAACTTATCTCATCTGATCCTGTGAGCTGGGTCACATTTTATAGACAAGGAGACTGGTTTGCCCGAAGTCACAGAGCTAGTAAGTGAAGGAACTGGGAGTCAGACATTTCGGGCCCCCTCCCCCCGCACCTCCCCCCAACCCACTTACAGAACTTGCTGCTGCCCCATCATAATCCAATTAATGAGAAAAACAGTAACTGATACTATATGCTTTGCCTGGTGGTAAGCACTTTACATCAATTATCTCCTATTTTAATCCTCGTATTGAGGTTGGGAAAGAAAGGATATAGCCCTCATTAGTCAGATGGGGAAACAAGGCTCAGGGACATTAGTAACTTGCCCAAGGCCCCAGGAGCAAGCAGGGCAGAACCAAGCCTCAAACTCCGAGCTCCCACCACTGTATCTCAGTGGTTCTCCGTTTTCCCTGGGTATCAGAATCCCCTGGGGGGCTGGTTAAACCAAGGCAGGCTGGGCCCCAACCCCAGACTCTCTGATTGTGAGGGTCTGGGGTGAAGCTGAAGAATGTGCATTTCCACCAAGTCCCGAGGTGGTGCTTCTGCTGCTGGTCCAGGGACCCCACTTTGAGAACCGCTGGTCTATCTACCACGGCCTCCTGCCGTTCATCAGCTAACACACTCATCCTGCTAGAGACGTGATAAAATGAAGTGTGCAGAACGTGACTGCTGGAAGCAAGGACCGCTCTCCTGACACTTGATACCATAACTAGAGTACACAGCATCCACGAGACGCTTAAGCGCCAACCATCGGCATCAGCTGAACATCGACTGAGGGATGCTCTACACCAATTTACACTAAAACTCGCTCTGTGCTTCATCTGGACCTCCCCGGGCTGAAAGTGATTCTAGCATCTATCCTCCAGCCAAGGGATCTCATTAGCATTAAAACACCTCTTCTTCAGAAGCAGGGAGAGCACTTCCGGATGCACGACCCCCATCACCCTGCACCTCCACACGCGTACCCTTATGTCCATCAGATCTCATACGGCATTTAGAGCACATACATTATGAAATGTACACAGAAATCGCCACCTAAACGAATGGTAAAAGTAAAATCGATGTTTTAGTATTTTCTTCCTGTATTCCAAAAACACAGTTTTGTGCATCCCACTTTGGAGACTAAGGGTCTAGAATTCAGAGTTCCCACTGAACACGGAATGGGATCCCAGTTCCAGGATCTGACGCTGAGAACCTGTTGATTGCCCCCCTGTCCCTGGCTCAAGAATGGCTGTGCTCTTGTTCAGGAAAAGTGCATTCCTTAAGCCCCTCAAAGTTACCCTGATAAGCCCCCAGCCCAGCACAAGTGCTCCATAAGGAGCTTTCAGCTAAAGCTTCTCGATAATGAGGGTCCCTTTTCCAACAGATGATGAGAAGCACTGAGGAGAGCAGAGAGAAGACAGCGGCTGCTACATCTCACTGGGGGAGAACAGGAGACCGAGCCTCCCTTCTACAGGCTGCGGGAGGAGAGCGTACTGGGTGGTGAGTCAGAGAACAGGCCTGGGATCCATCTCTGTTAATAACCATGGCTGAGGCTTATGCACACTGTGTCCCCCTCCCACACCAGTGTCCTTGCCAATCAAATCAGGTATCCAGTGACCAACCATCCCAGTCTGCCCAGTTTAACTACGGGGCTTCCCTGGATGCCAGACTGCTGAAACCAGGGCAGTCCCAAGCAAACCAGGATGGTTAGTCACTAAGGTGTGGACCAGGCAGCAGTTCTGGGTGAGCCTGAGTGTGTTATCAGCCCCACCCTTTAAGGCGTCTTAGCAGAGCAGGAGGGAGTCTGAGGCCTGTCCCTGCTCTCAAGGGCTTTGCAATCCAGCAAGATAGAGTTCACAGTAGTAATGGGAATATGCCCTTCCCTCACCCTCACCTTCACCTTCTTCCCACCCCTCGCCACCCCCAATTCGAGCAGGACAGCAGGGCAATTAACCCAGGCTCTGGGGGTCACTGTCTCCATGGCTTCAGTATTCTTTCATTTAAAAGGGAGCTGATTACACTCCCATTTCTGAGGGTTGTTTTAAAGACTGAAGGAAGTCACACATGCAGAACACTGTCTGAGAGCATGCGCTCCATCAGAGCGGACTCTTCTTAACCTCTTGACCCTTCCAATCTGTTATGAATCGAAGGTGTTTGCACATAGCAGTACTCTGCTCACAGGAGACACTCCACTAGTAGGAATTGTTAGGAATACTTTTGTTATTAAAGACAATGACAGCAGGTGTAGTTCTGCACCTGCCAGGCACTCCGGAAGCCGAAGATGATAAGAGTGAGGGTGTGTGGAGGAAAAGGCACAGGTAAGCCAGGCCTGAGCCCAGGCAAAGCCCAACAGCTTCTCCTAGCCCTGCTCAGAACAAGCAGCACATTTTTCCTCTCTCATTTTCTAGTTGGAGCTCATAGCCCTGAGCGGTCACCATGGAGGGGCTTCCCTCCCTCCTCAAACCCCCAAGTTCTGAAGAAAGGTACTCAGGCCTCTTCCCCCTGCTGCAAGGGCATATTCCCTCAGGCCATGACAAGTCCCTGGCTAAGCACTGGCTCAGGACCACTTAAGGCTCTCGGAAATCAGCTTTCTAAGAGCATAGCACGTTCCAAGAATCCCTACAGGTAAATGTCAGCAGCATTCCCCATAAACTCAGGGGGCCAGTTGACACGGGGGGCCAGGGAGAGTACCCTCCTGCTTAAGGGTCTCCATCCAGGACAACCTTAGAAGCAGGCATATATAGAATCCAAATCAGTAAGACTCCCACAAACAACTGGACCTGAAATTCCACCATTAGGTATTCACTTCTTTGATACTGACATCTTTCCTTGGGCAATACTTTTATTTTTATTTATTTATTTATTTATTTATTTATTTATTTATTTATTTTGGTTGCCTACGATGTCCCCAGAACTAGAACACACTTATAAAAGGAACACCAAAAGTCACCTCTGTCTCTGCCCTTCGAGATCTCACTGGCTAACTGGAGACACAAGTCACAAAGAAGCGCAATACACAGAGAAAAAGAGACACGGTCACACTCATCTTCAAAGGGATCCTACCCAAATGCCCCTTCTCCTGCACTCCCCTTGCACTTTGAACACAGTACCCCCGTAAAAGCAATTAGATTAGTGGGCAACTGTTTTCAGTGCACAGTTCTCTCACTATGAGTTCCCCAAGGCCATTTTTATCCTTTTATGCTCCAAACTTGGTACACTGGGACACAGTAGGCATTCAAGAAAGATTTGTGTAATTCATTAATTAATGACTATTTAAATAAAAGTAACACTTAAATGCAAAGTATTTGAGAAGGGCAATGATTTAAGACTGTGGTTCTCAAAGTGTGACCACAGGCCAGAAGCATCACCTGGGAACTTGTTAGAAATGCAAAGTCTTGGTCCCTTCCCAGACCTCCAGAGCCCCGGATCCTGAGGTTGGGGCTGGTCTCTGTTTAAGCAAGGCCACCAGGTGATGCTGATGCCTGCTCCAGTTTGAGAAGCAGTGACTTCAGCCTTTATCATCAGATACCTTCTGCGAAACAGAATTACTACACACTTCTCCTTCATCTATTCGATCCACACGCACTTATTAAGCACCTACACAACAAAGGCCAGGTGTATCCCCTGGCTCTCTGGTGGTCCATGGACGTCCACAAGATGGCAGCAAATGTGATAAATCCCCTAAGCAGTTGCCCCCAAAGACCCTCAAAGGCTGTTCCCAGTCAACATGAAGAAAGACCACCATGCTGGCCAGCTGACTGCCCTTCAGGATGTACTGAGGGGATGAGCTCCCCCAGCAGGAAGCTGCTCTGGGGAGAGGGGACAGACGGCATCCTGACGCCCAGGAACAACAAGCCTGGACTTTGGTGGAAGGGATGGGGCAGGGCAGCAGCCCTACCCCCAACACGGGCTGTCAGCACCTGACCTTGAACTTCTCAGCCCGCTTGTTAGCAGCCTCCTCTTCTAAAGAGGAGCTCGCAGTGGCTGGGCCCACTGGCTCAGAGGCAGTTCTGCAGGTGCATCCCCCTGCCCTTGTCATCTCCCCATCTCCATCCCCAGGGGCAGGCTCAGACCAGGGACCATGTGGGGACAGTACTTCAGTCCTGGAAGGTGCCAGGGCCCAGCTGCAGCCCAGGTGCTCCTCGGGCCCAGGTGGCAGTGCTCTGTGGAAGCCAGCGAGATGGGAAGGACACTGTGCTCCTGATTTAGGGGCAAAGTTGCCAGGCCTCCTCCCAGACCTGGTGTCCGAGGCACACAGCTCACTTGCTGACACTTCAGCTGAACTATTCTCCAGTTATAAAAAAGGGGCAGCTCGGCCACCCTCTCAGCTTACAGAGCCTTTAGCCCAGACTGGATGGCCAGTCCCTCCCAAACACTTGTGGGCCAGGAGCTAGGGATGCCTGCTCAACTCTCCAGGCCACCTGCCCTTTCTGTCTTCGCCCTCCAGGCAGAGGGGCCTATGAGTAATGCCAGAAGCCTCACGCAGGAGCGGGAAGGTCCCATGGCCTGTGTGTGATCTCAGGGCAGTGGGTAGAGATTGTAAGGTTACCAGGTCAAAAACGGGATGCCTCCATCACATCTCAATTTCAGATAAACAAGAAATAATTTATTGGAATCATATGTCCCAAATATTGCAGAGGACATACTTAAACTTAAAAATTATGTCTTATTTAGGGTGCCTGAGTGACTCAGTCGGTTAAGCGTCTGCCTTCGGGTCAGGTCATGATCCCAGGGTCCTGGGATCTAGTCCCTCATTGGGCTCTCTGCTCAGTGGGAAGTCTGCTTCTCCCTCTGCCCCTCCCCACTGCTCGTGATCTCTCTTTCTCTCTCTCTCTCTTTCATGCTCTCTCTCAAATAAATAAAATCTTTTTGAAAAATACGTCTTATTTATCTGAAATTCAAATGTAACTGGGCATCCTCTATTTTTATCTGCTAAATCGAGCAAGCCTTCTATATTAGCAAGCCTGGAATAGGAAAACCTGGCTCCCCCCAAAGCGGAACTCAGGAGAGGACAAGACAAAGTGCCTTGAAAGTGATCGAGTGTAGAGTAAGAGCTCAGCAACGTGATTAAAGTTGATGGTTTGCTTGAACAACAAGATGAAGGCACCAAGGTACATTGGAAATGTTACAGCTGCTAAATGTAAATCAGCATAGCAACGACATCCAAGGGCTGTTGTGGGGATTAAATGACATATTCGATCTAAAGGGCCTAGTGGAAAGGCCTGGCCTCTGGTCAACCAGCTCAGTGCTGGGTCCCAGCTCTGGCTCGGATGTGCTGGGTGACCTTAGCAAGTCACTGCCCCGACCAGGGCTCAGTTCCCTCATCTTTAGATTAGGGCAGGGCTTCTCAACCCTGACTGCTCTGGTCCAGACAGTTCTTTGTTTTGGGGGGCATCGTGTGCACTATAGAATATTACCCACCCCGGTTGTGCCAGACATCCCATGGGAGGGCCAAGCCATGCCTGGTTGAGAATCACTGGGTGAGAAGATAGCATGTCCTCATGTCTAGGGTCCTGCCAACTTCACGTGTGGGTTTGCAGAAAAGATTCTTCTTAAACAGCCAGCGCCCATAATGAATGTACCATAGGATGTGACTTAGTAAGGTTTGATTACATGTAAACCCTGACTCTAGCATTGGAAACTGGCCTAACTGGTTTCCAGTAAATGACTCCAGCTTTTTGATAGCTATACAGAGAGCAGTGACTTAATAATACTCAAAAATTAAATTACCCTTACCTTGACTGGAGCTTCTCAGGCAAACACAGTTTATTAGTTTAATACTATTGTAACTACTACTACTGATCTCTATAATGTGTGGAGGCTCCTATGACACACCAGGACCCCACTAGGCCCTTTGGATCGATTATGTCATTTAATACCCACAACAGCCCTTGGATGTCGTTGCTATGCTGATTTACATTTAGCAGCTGAAGAAGCAGGTTCAGAGAGGGGAAGCAATTTGCTGCAGTCACGGAGTCCACCTGACTTCAGAGCCTATGATCTTTCCGCTAGAGAAACCTTCCACCGCATGCAGCTTCCACGGGGAATGGGAAATGCACTTCTTCGTGGGCCACCATTCCAGGTAAAAAAAAAAAAAAAAAATTCGCAGACCTTCCCCTCCAGAACCCAAATCTCTAGGGGCAGTACAAGGCCAGGGGGCATGGGGGTGCAGCAATGTATAGACGCGAAGTTCCCCCTTGGGCCACACAGAACGCCAGGCCCTGGGGGGCTGCCACTGGCTTATGGGTCCCGACCTTGCCTTTACCTTGCACTTCTCACTGTAACTCCCGTGCCTGCCACAGAGCCAGCCCCATACTAGGAGCTCAAGAAACGCTTGCTCATGAATCTCTGAATGTGCCTCCGTGTCAAAGATGGGGACACTGGGGCCCACCTCTTTCCAGGCAGGTCATTACCTAAGGGAAAACCAACCTCTGGCTCTCAGGTTCTGTCTGTCCTGCATCCAAAATCCCTCTCTCGTCCAGTGCTGAGTCACTTTATTTTTGTAACTTGCTCTAAGGATCCCCACATTCCCTTCTGTGTTATGAGTGAACGGAGAACTGACTGGGCTTGAGTGACCTGGTTGCCTGGTGGCCCAAAGGACTGGCACAGAAGACCACTGAAGAATTCTGGAGCCGTGGCCTGGAACGAGGGCTTGGCCAATCATGTGTCCATGCCCTCAGTTACCAGGGCACCTTGAGTGGGGCTGCCTCACTCTTCCGTGGCCCAGTTTCCCCCTTGGACAGCAGGCTGAGCGAGGTTCCCCCCCCACAGCGTGCTATTATTACCTGGCACACCACAGAATGAGGCCACCCCCCCCCAAGATTCTTCAAAATCCTGCTCTTTGGGGCAGCACAACTGGGCAATGTAGGGCAGCAGCTGCCCCAATTTGCCAAGGACTGGGGGGTGGAACTGGGCATTGCAGGGATGAGCTGGTAACCACGGCTCTGGGAAACCCAGTGACAAGAGAAGGAGCCACAGAACAAAAGGGCACAAACCGTGGGCCTCACCCTGGGGGAGATGAGTCTAAAAATCACGCACGCACGCACACACACACACACACACACACACACACACACTCCGGGGAATCTAATTTTAGTAGCCATTCGCTCCAGCAAGGCACTTTGCAAGCAGTTATTTTGAGAAATGCTATTAGCCACTGGGTTATTTTTAATACCCCTTGTGGGACAGGCATTTGTGACACAAACAGCAGCTGAAAGGCAGTAAACTCGGGGCCTTGGACGTGTCCAGGGTCTAAGGCTAGCCCCTTGGGATAGCAGATGGAAGGAGCGGGCAAGCATGCTGTGTGCCCGGCTGGGTCCCCTCCTTTGTAACTACCGCTCTGCTCACCAGGGACAGGCGGCTAGATTCGAATGAATGAGAAGTCCCTCCTGTCTGTAACAGCCAAGCTGCTAAGAGGCCAAAAGAGTCTGCTGTGATCCCCACGAGCCTGCCATCCCTTAATGTCTCCCCACAGCCCACAGGTCAAACCCCACACCTAGAGTCCCCAAATTCCCAAACCCTCCTGGTGCCCGGCCTCCGCACTCCCTGCTTTCCCAGATCCTCCCATGGCCCAGACTGCCCTCCTCACTTGGAGCACCCCCTCCCCATCTCTCCTAATCAGCCCATGCTGAGCTCCACACTCTAAACACCTATCATAAAAGAGCCGTACAGCCCTGCTGGCATCCTGCCTCGAATAGCTTGCAGATTTGGTCACCTGTGCACAGCGTTCCCTATCAAGGAGCTGCCGCCACTGACGGAGTGTTTACGATGGGCCAGGCATCCCGCTAAGCCCTTTACAAAGCTCAAGGGATTCTCCTAAGGGTCCTAGCTGGTATCCTCATCGTTCCAACTTCAAAGATGAGGAAATTGAGGTACAGGGAAGTTGTCCAAGATCTCATAGGTGGGTCCAAGCAAGGCCATGTAGCATGGAGATTCAAGGCCCAGATCAGGGGCCGGACTGCTCACGCCAAATCCCAGCTCTACGCCCTGAGCTTCAGACCGTTCCTTGCAAGCAGTCTGTGCGCTCAGTCTTTCCCAGGTTCCTGGGAAGATGGCACGTGCTGACCCTTGTAAAGCCCCCCCAAGGTGCCAGGTACACAGCAGGCCCTGGCTACGGGTCAGCTCCTGTCACTACAGTGGGGGCAGGGGGCCCAGGGTGTCAAGCTCATATTTACTGGGTTCCTACGATGTGCCGTGAGCTCTGCTAATGCTCAAGAAAACCTCGTGAAAGTATACAAAGAAATTAAATTGAGAAAAATGAAATCGTTTGCCTAAGGTCAAAGCTGGTAACTGGGGATTTCAACCGGTAGTTGAATACAAATCTGAGTTTTAACTAGAATCCTCTGCTGCTGGTCTAGTCTCTGGAAATAGTGATGTGTCTTCACATTCTCCAAAGTTCCCGGCCCTGGGTCAGACCCTTTAAATGTACTCAATAACTACTCCAGGTTTCTGTCAAGTCTTTCTAAACGGGCCCCCTGGTTATAGATCAGGAGCCCTTCCCCATCCCAGGTGCCCTGGCTTCTCACCCCCTTTGCCACCCACCCCCTCGCAGGCATGGTGCTTTGAAAGCAGAGGAAAAGCATCAGAACACTTGATGAAGCCTCACTGAGGGCCAGGGCCTGGTGTTTGGATAGCAATAAGCTGCCCGTGGGGACCCAAGGCCCAAAGGTCAGGAATCTGGGACAAGCCGGACATGCCACTGTGTGCTGGAGAAGTCCAGAATCATGAGGCGTCAAGCGTGAGCTGGAGACAGGATGGCAGAGAGAATGCAAGCCTGACTGAGCAAGTGTGTGTGAGTGAATTATGTGTGTGGTTCAATTTTAGGCACCAGGCAGATTTATAAAGCTCATCGCCCTCCTAGAGTTGCCTGCAAAAGGCCACACATTTAACACCACACTCATCAATCAGCACAGGAGGGGAATGCGTGCCCAAGCCGGGGCTGGGAGCCCGGGGGCTGCAGCAAAGAGGTTATCCCTGTCCCGACGGCTCACTGTCTTAGCTGAGGACACCAGATTGGCCCCTATGGAACACTGGGCACACCATCAAACAGAGAACTCTGATATGGTGCTTATCAAGTTATCTCACTTCCTATGGACCTACTATGTGCAGGAGACCCCTGGTCTAGCTCTGCTTGTGTAACACTGAGCAAATCACTCTACCCTGGAGTCCTGTTTTCCTCCCCTGCCCAATGAGGATGAACTGATAAAACACCCCATACAGACCTCCTGAATGAGGGGCCACAAAAGACAAGCCCTAGGCAAATGCTGGCTTCCAGTGTGCAAGGTAAATGAGACAGGGAGAGGTCTTTGCCCTCCAGGGGCTCATAAGTACTATAAAGGGGGTGGACTCAACATTCCAAAGACAATGAGCACTGGCCAAGGGATAAATATACAACTGACCATGCCACTCAGGGGAATGGGATTATCACGGCCAAGGACTCTGAATGCCACAGAAACTCACGACACTGCACTTGACTTTAAAAGGTGGCTTCTGCTTAGTCTGTGCGTCATACCAAGCAGACCGTGAGCAACCCAGGGACAAGGTCCTCATCTTCATTAGGGCCAAGGGCAGGATAGGGGCAGGGGGAATCCCTCAGTGGGGTGTGCAGGAGTGCAGCCCAGCTGCCTGGTTGTACTCAGCACACACATCCCCCAGCAGGGGCAGCTTCGCCTGCCACCTGACCCCACAGCGGTTTCAGCAGGGTCTGGTCAGGCAGGTCTGTGGGGGAAGAAATGGGGAAGAAAGACCCAGAGGCAGGCTGTGAACTAGCCACCTCTACCCATAGGAGCTCCCCAGATTCTCTGCAGGTCAGAGAGCAACTCCTGCTTACCACTGGGGAACTCCCCAAGGTCAGATGGTCACATACACAATCCTTTGACATCAGTGGGAGTGGTTTTCCAGGAAGCGGGAAAATGGGATCTGGAAAACGTGGCATACTCATTTGCCAAGGGCTGCTGTAACAAAGTATCACAAACCGGGGGTCTTAAACCACAGAAACATATTATCTCTCAGTTCTGGGGGCCAGAAGTATGAGATCAGGGTATCAACAGGGGCAGGTGTTCCTAAGGGCTGTGAGAGACCATTCCGTGCCCTCCCGTTAGCTTCGGATGCTTTGCTGGCAGTCATGGGCGTTCCTTAGCGTATAGATGCATCACCCCAACTTTCTGACTTCATCTTCACACGGCATCCTCCCTGTGTGCCTGTCTGCGTTCACATTTCCCCTTTTGATAAGGACACCAGTCATATTGGAGTAGAGCCCACCCCAATGACTTCATCTCAATTTGATCAATCTGCAGGACCTTAATTCCAAATAAGTCACATTTACAGGGACATGGGGCTGGTACTTCAGTATCTTTTCAGGGGACATAATTCAACCTATAAGACTTGGGTTCCCCGGGCGCCTGGGTGGCTCAGTTGGTTAAGCAACTGCCTTCGGCTCAGGTCACAATCCTGGAGTCCCTGGATCGAGTCCCGCATCGGGCTCCCTGCTCAGCAGGGAGTCTTCTTCTCCCTTTGACCCTCCCCCCTCTCATGCTCTCTATCTCATTCTCTCTCTCAAATAAATAAATAAAATCTTTAAACAAACAAAAAAAAAGACTTGGGTTCCCCAAAGGAAAAACAGTTTTTGTTTTTTTCAAAAAGCCAAGCTGGAATTCCTAGCATCACTAATGTACTGGGGCAGAGTCCTGAGAAGCAGGCTAGATGTCTAAAAGGACTTCCTGGCTCCAGCCCAGCCCCGGCCTTTCTGGCCTCATGCCTCCATCCACTGAGATGGACTCCTTGCTAGTTGGCCTAACTTTGGTCAGTCTTCCTTCGACGCCCTCCAGCATGCTGCTGCCTGACCTTGAACCCTACCATCAAGTCCCACCTCTATCCTGCCCCACCCCCATCCTGCTCTACAGCCCCAGGAGCTGCCCTGCCTAGAGGACAGAATGTGTCCCCAACCCCCACTACCTTCTGCACCCTGATGCTAAGCACCACTGAGAACATCAGCTGAGCTTCCTTGACTTCTCAGGCCATTTTCTTGTTCGTGAAAGGAGAAAGAGCGAATTTCCCAAACACCACTCCTGGAATGTTCTCCTGAGACACTGGCAAGGAAGCACCCTTGGAGGCCAAGTGGAGGCTGCCACCTCTCAGGGGCTGGCACATGTGGACACAGGCAGTGGTGCTGTGGTCCCAGGCCACGGTGGGGGGGGGCACAGGAGCGAAGGGGCCCGACACTGCACAGAGGCAAAGAGGAGGCCCTCAGACTGGAGATGGATGTCTCGGCCCCCTGAGCGGCCTCTGCCTTGCTCTGTGAGGCTTCTCGTGGAAGGCTGCCAGTCTCTGGAAGTCGTCCTGCCGGGGACACTCACTGGCACCAAGATGGCCAGACATTCTCAGTGAGAATCAGTCTGATAAAGAAGCATAGCCCTCCTTGGAGGCTGAGAAGCCCCAGCATCAGAAGGAGGCAGAAGGCTTACATGGGTGTGGACAGACTTGATCTCCAACGAAGACTGGCCTGAGGACTTTCTTGTCTACCTCTTCTTCCTTGTCCCCAGGGCCCCTGAATCATCTTCAGCGTAGCTGTACCCACCTGGCCAGCCCTCAGTACCACCCTGGACTCTAGACCCTTCCTTACCACCTCACTGACAACAAAATCCTATCTGTTACCTTTCTAATCAAGATCCTCCTCACCAGGGGACAGGCCTCCCAGATAGGAGAGCACAGAGAATGTTCCAGAAAAAACGCCCTTCAAGGAAGAGATTTTGAATACCCAGTCAGGCCAGCAACACCACATTTATTGACTTACGGGATTTCACAACAGCCCGTGAGCAAGTTATGAATATTCCAATTTTATGGATAAGGTAACTGAAGCTCAAAAAGTTAAGTGAGTTTCCTAAGAAAGATACAGAGCTAAGTAGAGGGCCGAAGCCACCCTCTGCACCACCATGGACATATTCTCTGCACTCCCACAGTCTACTGGCTGCCTTTACCGGGCATCCCCTGAGTACCTCCAACCCAGCCTCTCCAAAGTTCGACTCATTGCCTCCCCAGCTCACACTTCCTGTTCCCCTTCCTCACCAGTCTCCTACCCCCACCTTGCTCTTCCTGTATTCTTTCTCACTAGGTCATCACCATCTACTCCACTGGCAAAGCAAATGAAAACATCAGTATCCCCCAAGGTCTTTACAGGGGCCAACGCATAGCAGTAAGCAACATCTCAGAGAGCAAACCTCAAACTTGCCTGGGGAATCAACCACTGATCTGTCCTCGCTCTCACTGGAAAAACCCTGCAACATCCCTTAATGAATTTTCTGAAGCAGAGTGTGCTTTATTATCAATTGTCATTTATGAATACTCAAAGTCCAGCGGGGAGAGATCATCATGGTTAGCCTGGGAGTGAAGGCTGTTTGCATATCACATTTGATGCGTCTGGAGTGTCAAGTACCTTAATGACTATCCACCAAGTAAGCCTCAAGGATAGGACTGTGCCTAGCACCAGACACAGACGGATTGGAAGTCATATACCAAGTCCACGCTGGTTGAGGTTGAGTGAGCTCACACCCTCAGTCTATTCCTGACACTGCTTCTCTCACCTTCTGACAACAAATCAGTGCCACATTATTATGTCCAGACCCCCAGACAGTCTTCTAAAACCTGACTGCCCAGCCTGAGACCATGTGATGTATAAGGAGAGAGGGCAGAGGATCGATTCTTTATTATAAAGTCTCTTGATCTCCTAAGAGAGAGCTCAGTTCAGCCTGACCTAGACCACCAGGACCAATGGCACAGAGTCATTGGGCCAGAAGTTATGATGGCTCATCCAACTCAGCAAGAAATCCAGAGGCCCCGCCAGTCTTCTGCTCAGACTCGAGATCTGAGGTGGGGGGAAGTGGAGAAAGTGAGAGGTGCAACCAGCAGGTGAGAAATCAGAAAGAAATCATGCCTTACCTTCTTCCCCACCCTCAGGAGCATGGGCAGTACAGAGAGAAGAACCCTGCCACTGGCTTCGGAGGGAAGCGTCCACGTATGGGTCACCATGGCGACGTGAGCCCAGGCCTGCAACGCCTTCTGCCCAGAGTCCTGTGGACACAACCAACCGAGTGCAGCAAGCCTGGGAAACCTACAACAGCTGAGGAAGCGAGGAAAAGGTCCACCCCAGTGCCAGCAACCAAAAAGAACATCTGAACAAAATATGATGAGGAAAGGGGAGAAGGCAGTGCGGCCCCCGGGCAGCCTTGCTTTGGGAGAAGTGGCAGCAAGATCGTGCCACAAGGAGTGGAGGTCACTGAGGAGCTGCACAGCAGAGCTGCCAAGATCAGGAAGACAGGACGGGACAGGGGGCCCTGCATGGGGCAGAGAGGCTGAGCACACCTGGCTCCCTCTTGTCACCCCTGGAACGACAGCAGCGTGTGTCAGCAGCAGCCCCAGGAAGCCCCAGGAATCACATGGCAGGTACACCAAAAAGAAAACTGGCTGGGGGCAGGGACTTGTCCCTGATGTGGCAGGTGGCAGCTCCAGGAAGAAGGACAAGTCCAGGCACAGTCTGTACCTGGCATGGCAGCCAGGTCAAATGGCCAGCCAGATGCAAACAGTTGGCTCCCGGTGCAACGGGTTCACCAAACTCAGGGAAGAAATATCATGCGGATTAAGTTTCCCTTCTGGAAATCCTCATGGTGGGAGCTCACTTGCCCTGCCTTACAGTTCTCTGGGTCATGCAAGACTTCATTTTGTCAACCACAGCCTTGCTGTAAGAGCCAGGAGGAACATTCTATCAGCAGTGCAGTCGACAGCACCGGGACCCAGGAGAAAGGACCCTCCCTATTGACAGGCAAACATGCCCGCGTTCCCAGGTGGAAAACATAAAAAACCTCCCACCAGACCTGCAGAGGCACTCTCAAACACAGAAAGCAGAGAAGGTAGCACTCAAAGTGAAGAAGAGATTTGAAAAGAATCACCGGGGGCGCCTGGGTGGCTCAGTTGGTTAAGCGACTGCCTTCGGCTCAGGTCATGATCCCGGAGTCCTGGGATTGAGCCCCACATCGGGCTCCCCCTTCTCTGTGGGGAGCCTGCTTCTCTCTCTGCCTCTGCCTGCCACTTCCCCTGCTTGTGCTCATTCTCTCTCTCTCTGTCAAATAAATAAATAAAATCTTTAAAAAAAAAAAAAAAAAAAAAAAGAAAAGAATCACCGGTTGGAAAGGCAGTCTATCATCAAGGCCAAGGGCACAGGCACAAGCCCTGTTGTGAACTCTGGCCCCAGCACTCGCCACCTGGGGAGCCTGAGCAGGGCTCCATCTCTCTGAGCACCTGGATCCCAATCTGCAGAGGGAAGACACTCAAAGCACAGGCCTCTAAAGCCTTGTTCTAAGGCTCATTCAAGGTCATGCACACAAAATGCTTGGCACAGTGCCTAGAGTATAGTAAGCACTCAGTAAAAGATAACTCTGAGGATAATTGAAGCACCGAGGAACCATCTATTCCATGTCTGCAATAAAAGTCGAGAGAACTCATCTCTGAAACAAGATGTGTTGTGAAGGACAAATTTAAAAAGCACTCCCAAGAGGCGCCTGGGTGGCTCAGTCAGTTGAGCATCTGCCTTTGGCTCAGGTCATGATCCCAGGGTCCCAGGATCGAGTCCTGCATCGGGCTCCTTGCTCGTGGGGAGTCTGCTTCTCCCTCTGCCCCTCACCCTGCTCGTGCTCTCTCTCTCTCTTGCTCTCAAATAAATTAAATCTTAAAAATAAATAAATAGCACTCCCAAAATAAAGAGGAAGAAAGACATAAGCAGAAATACTATGACATCTAAAATCGCAGGTTATATAAAAGATGACAGCTAAAAAGGACAGGTAGTCAATTCAGAATAAACTGAATCAAAAATTTATGAAAATGCAAGAAAACCTTCCAACACTGAAGACAGATCTGGGTCTGAAGATCAAAAGGCTGACTGATGACCAGGGGTCTACGTATGTATTTATTCATTTCATAGTGAAGAGGTGTAAGCTTCCCAACAGTAGATGGTGAACAACCTAGAACAGGAAGAAAACTCAGGCTGGTAGTGGGTTACAACCTTGCAAAACTCAGCAACAAGGCTAAGTTGTCCTCCACATTAGAAGAAACAAGGTGCAATGAATCAGAAAAAATATTTCAGAAAGCTTATATAGGTGTTAAGCTTCTCACATTTCCGAGAAAGACATTAATCAAAGTAAAAGCTTCAATAATAGGGAATGCCCATGGTAATAAAGATCTGGCAATGAACAAGAAGATCCATTAGGTCTCAATTATTATAGTTGTGATATATCACAAAACAAATTAAAAATTAAGATTCCTTAAAGAGAAGATAAAATGTAAAAACAAATAAAATGCAGTAATACAGCAGAGACTTAAAATATCAGAATATACAATAAAAATATGAATGTAATATGATAGGAGTAGAGGAATAAAAAGAGGGAAAACTTACTGTTACTTACCGTACATGGTAGAGTCAAGAGCTGCTGTTTCATTCTTTACATTAACTATTAGCAAAAGATGATTGAAGAATATTTTTAAAGATTTTCTATTTATTTATTTATTTTAGAGAGACAGAGAACATGAGCTGGGGGGAGGGGCAGAGAGGGAGGGAGAGAGAATCTCAAATGGACTTCATGCTGAGCGCAGAGCCAGACGCCGGGCTCAATCTCACAACCTCGAGATCATGACCTGAGCCGAAACCAAGAGTCGGATGCTCAACCAACTGAGCCACCCAGGCGCCCCTGAAGAATATTTTTAAATACCTGAGAAGCAACAAAGATAGAACTAACCTTGTATCAAAGAAAAGTATAAAATTAAATTTAAAAAGTGTGCATCATAGCAAGGCAAAGGAGACTAAGAAACAGAAAAAAACAAAAACAAAAACAGAAGAAAGCCAGAAGGGTCAAGACATATTAGCTTTTAGAATAAAAAATACATATATACATCACACACACACACAGACACACACACACAGACACACACACACACAAAAGGGATGATGCCAGGTTGGAGGCACTGGTATCCAGATCAAGAGAAATTCAAGACAAAAGACATCAGACAACTCAAGAGGTTTTGTGTCGATAAGGAATATAATCCAAAATGGGTGTCTAAAAGTCAAGGATTATGCACTAAGTAAGAAAGCATCAAAACATGTAGCAGCAAATTTTCTATTTTTTTTCAAGTAAGCTCTATGCCCAATGTAGGGCTTGAACTCATGACTCTGAGATCTAGTCTCATGCTCCACCCGCTGAGCTAAGCAGGTGCCCCAGCAGCAACTTCTCAAAAATAAAAAGAGACAAGGGACAGAAACAGTAGGAGAGTTTATCAAACTGTTATTGCTCTTTCATAAATTAAATTGGCCCAAACTAAACACAATTATGAGTAATTGGAAGAACAACACTCATGGTGGTAGACTCCATCCTTCCTGTTTCACAGGGGAGGAGCCTGGGATGGGAAAGATGAGAAGACAGAACAGTGGTTCTCAAAGTGTGGTCCCCTGCCCCTCTCCCCCCCCGCCCCACCCCATCAGCATCACTGGGGAACAGGACAGAAATGCACATTCTCAGACTCATCCCAGACCCAACCAGAATCAGAAACTATGGGGCAGAGCCCAGCCCAGCAGGTGGTTCTGATGCAGTTCCACACTGAGAATCACTGATGCAGTGATTAAGCCCACAGACTCCCCAGGCCCCGGTTAGTCATTGCTGGGTGACTTCAGACAAGATGCTTAACCTCTCTGTGCCTCAGATTAATCATCCACAATCTGAGAAGAAGAAGAATGTCTCCCTCCGGGTATGGCTGTGAGAGAAAATGAGATCACTTCTGTAAGGCGCTCACAGTGCCTGGGGGGAAGCACTCACTGACGGCTCTCACTCTGATTCCGGGATGCCCAGCAGGGCCCCCCTCGGACCGCACTGCTCTACTCCCCACCCCCCCCAGGTTCGGTGAACCTTTCGTGCCCACTCCTCCGTGCCTGTGCCACCCCCTGACTTGAATCGATGCCTTCTCGTGGTTGGTTCCTACCCTGCTGCATGAGGCAATGCCCTAAACCCCTCCCTGACTCTCTCCAGCTGGAGCAGACGCTGAGTGACTCACTGAGCTTGTCATTCCAGGGCCTCTTCCCCCCACCCACATCGCCCTCCCTTCCTGCCTCCCAGCCCCACTCGTCCTCCCCCTGGAGAGTCTGCAGAGCTGGGCAGAGGCAGAGGCAGACCCAGACCCTGAGCCCCAGACATGTCCCAGGACACTGCCCTCGAGCACCAAACCGGCACTGCTACCCAGAGCGGGAGGGAGCGGGACAGGCAGAGACCTCGGGCCACACAGCAAATTCTCTCCATCCCTAGGCAGACCAGAGTCAGGTGCGTCCTAGTGAAATGAACACGTCCCAGGAGGCAGGAGACAATGTCTCCACTCATAAAGATGTAATTCAAGTTTGAGAAATGGCAGTAATTTCACTGTTGCTGACTGTGTGTCATCACAATTAGATCATATGCTCAGGCATTTTCGAGCTACAAGTGCCCAAGGAAATCAAGCAGTGTAAGCCCTCCTCTGCCAGGTGAGACTCATGAGGCACAGAGAGGCTTGCGGCAGCCCCGAAGTCACACAGCAGAAGAACCTAACAGAGAGGACTCAAACACACTGAGGACAGCTGAGGGCGCCAAAAGAAGCTTCTTTCTACTACATCAGGTTGCCCTGAAACACAACAGCTACAGTCACTGGGAAGAGAAAAACAGTCACAAAAAGAGAAGTTTCTCCTTGATACCGATGATTGTGCTCCTGCCACCAGAAACGCCTCTCTTCGATAGCGCTTTGCGTCATGTTATCACTTCATTCATAGTCAAACATGCCCAGGAAGATGGGGAAACTGAAGCCAGAACAGGTTGAGCCAACTGCCTTTGAGTACTTTCTCAGGTTACTTCTTTCACCCTAAATGCCTGCCCCTCCTTCCACCTGCCCCAAAGCTTCCACACTTCAGGCCCTTACAGAGCGCTCTCCTCCAGGAAGTCCTCTCTCCGAACTTCGTCTTACCCCTAGAGGAACCAGATCTCAGGTTTACTGTATGCCGCCGGGCTGATCCTCAGACTCCCAGCTGTGTCTGATCTGGAAGGAGCGAGCACCACCCCTACGTTTCTCGTACCCCATGGACATCGAGAGAAGGACCAGGTCTGTCTGAGGCAGAGCCTGAACTCTCACCTTGCCGAGGTCAAATATTACCTCTACCCCTCGTCCACCCTGTGGGCAAGCCACTTGACCCTTCTAAGCTTCAGGTGTCCCACCTGGAAATGGCAATAATACTGTTGCCATTATCAAACTGTTATTGCTCTTTCATAAATTAAATTGGCCCAAACTAAACACAATTATGAGTAATTGGAAGAACAACACTCATGGTGGTAGACTCCATCCTTCCTGTTTCACAGGGGAGGAGCCTGGGATGGGAAAGATGAGAAGACAGAACAGTGGTTCTCAAAGTGTGGTCCCCTGCCCCTCTCCCCCCCCCGCCCCACCCCATCAGCATCACTGGGGAACAGGACAGAAATGCACATTCTCAGACTCATCCCAGACCCAACCAGAATCAGAAACTATGGGGCAGAGCCCAGCCCAGCAGGTGGTTCTGATGCAGTTCCACGCTGAGAATCACTGATGCAGTGATTCCTCCTAGGTTGTTGTGGGAAGTAAATGAGATTACATGAGTAAAGTCCCAAGCACCAAATAAAAGTCGCTATGATAAAAACGATAATGATAAGGATGATAAACAGCATCGGTGTATAATACATACTTTTCAATTTAGTTTGATTTGTCCAAGACCACTTGGCAACACTATCAAAGAAATGTAGACAAATCAGACCCTTTTGGGGTACAATATTGCAGATACCTCAACTCTAATCTCTCTAGGTCAGAGATGGAGAGCGGGGTGGTAACAGGCTTCTCGGTTTAAAAACGTAATAATGAAATCGATCTTCCAAACAAAAACCAACCTAGCCATCTCAAGAATCCCAGGGAAGCATGCAAAGAACAGTTCAAAGGTGACACTATCACCTCTTCACCTTAGGAATCTAGGTCTCCTTTTTTTGAAGCAATGAATATATAGTTTACAAAAAGGCACAAAAGACACATCATATCTAGGGGTGTGAAGTCTGTTGGAAAAGTACGTCCAACTCACGGGAGCAAAACACATCAAAGGCAATATACAAGGGAGGGTAACAATGATTCACTTGTAAATAGCTGATGACCTCATGACAAAGACTAATTACTGGCCCAGGTAAAGCAATCTACCTGGAGAAGAATCATGGCAGCCTTCCCACAGACTGATTTCTTGATCCCCCTCAAACACTGTTTTAATACACATTGAGGTTTCTCCTCCCTCTCTTCCAAAGCTTGGAGAATCAGTTCAATCCCTTAAAGAGAGAGTATACTGACCTCTCTCCTAGCATCAGTGACTTGGAGAGAAAGATCACTTCACTTATATCCTAGACACATCTATATGCCACCCAGCCGGTGCATTCCATGTGACCCAGGGTTTAGTGCTAGGCTCCTATAGAAAGATCCAGAGAAGTCTGGTAGCTTTATTTCCGATTGAAGAGGTCATTAAATTCACAATATTTTAGCAACTAACTTTCTCAGAGATTCTGAGCACATCCTCTGGTGCCTGTCTGCCCTCAGATGTTAAACGGATCTACCTCCTGCATCTGGCCATCCAATGTTGGTCCTACGAAACCCCAGGCACCCTTCCAGCGGGTAGAGAGACGGGGGCAAATCAGTCAAGTCCCCACCTGCGTGCAGCTGGCATTCTTTAAACCACTTCTCTAGAAACCTAAGGGAGCAAAGATGCTGACAGATTCTCTAGGGCAGAGCGGGGGTCCTTGCCATATTGGTCACATTGCCAGGTTCGACTGCAAAGACGCTGACGGATTCTCTAGGGCACAGCGGGGTCCTTACCATATTGGTCACAAGGTATCAAGCCCAAAAATCTTTGTTAGGCATCTTACACGAGTTGTCATCACAACAACCTTCTGGACCAACTGTTTATTCACTTAACAAGTCAGGCACCAAGGGAGTGGACATGTGACTTGCCCAAGGTCACATAGCTAGACCATGTTCATCATGATGAAGGGCCAGGGTTGGGGGGGTTGTAGGGAGGGGCAGGAACACAGGTTGCTGGGGTGTGGCATTGGAGGGGCACTCCACAACGGGACACAACTGAGGAGCATCGTCAGCTAAAGTGCTCCCAATTATCCCTTGTTTGGGTTATACTCCTGCCTGAAAGAGTGTGTTTCTCACACTGATCCCTGTGGGCTTCTACGTCACCAGCTACATAATTTATTCCACCTGTCCTTTTCAGTCTTATCATGTTTCCAGCATTCATGTCTCCCCTCTGGAAAGACAGAGTGGGAGTGTCTCTTCCCCCATCGCCCTCCGGATACAGTGTCTATACAGCTGGAAGGATTTGAACCCAGCTCTGTGCAATTTCCAAGTAACAGTCTATACCTTGCTTAAGATCAGCCATGGGGTGGGGAGGCAGTGATGGGAAACTAGCAACCACGTGGGGCAGGGGGTAAAGAACTAGCCCAGATCCTTACAGACTTTTCCATCACAGCCCCTGAAGGTGAGAAGAGTGAACACCAACCTCCCACCTAGCAAGGGGAGCCTGGGTAGGAACCCGAGGCAAGCCTTCAGCAGGCAGGAAGCTTCTTCAAAGTTTTATGTTTTATCTTTTAAAATGTATGCATATTTGCATTTCTCCCGTGATAACTGTGATTGAATATTAAAGAATATATTTATTCCCAAACCTTCAAAAAGAACTGGTTCTCCAGGAAAGCATGCCATGTTTAGACAGAGGCTTCCAGCACTCCCCATGAGGCCCTGGGCTGTACTTGGAAAGCTGGGAAGGAAGTATGGATCCAGGAGACCTAGGTCCCCTGAGAATCCGTGACCATCTGTTCATTCATACCATCCACTCATTGATTCATCGCTCAGAGGAGCCCCAGGTAGCTGAGTCAGCAACTCTCAAGGCAATCACCTTCTCCACCTACTCATGAATCACTAACCTGCCGCCCCTTGCTACGTGCCTGGAAACAAAGCGGTAAGTGAAGTGGTACCTGGGCTGCAAGTTGCTCACCAGCAGGAACCAGTGCAAGTGAGGGGAGGGCAAACAGGGCAGGTTTGAACACCACTGAACACCCTGGGTCATTTGTTCATTTTCTTCATCAAATACTGCTGCATATTTGCCATGTGTAATGTGCAAGGCGCTGCAACCAGACAATGCCGGCACTCAGCCGTGAATCAGAGTTTTGCAAAGACCGAGGAGACAAAACTAATAGTCAAGAAACCCTAACAGAACATACAAACATTTAGTGCTTTAAGACAGGGTATGGGGGAGGAGGGTGCTGGGTAGAGGGGAGAGAGAGATTACTTCTAGTTTGGAGCATCCTGGAGGAGGAGGATTTGGCCCCAGGCTATGAAGAATTAATGGGACCTAAGAGTACACAGACCAGGAAGCAGAAAGGATAAAATGAACTACCTACCGCATGAGGCAGGGAGAGGGAGTAGTTAGGTGGGCTGGCACCCAGAGACATAAAGGGGAGGGAAGACAAGGAGGAAATATGGAGATTTCTGAACGCCAAGAAAAACATATTTGGGCTTTTGTTTTCCTTTGGCTAATTAGAAGCCACGAGAGAGTATTTGATGAGGAAAGTGAAATAATCGGCTAACATCTAGAACATTTAATTGGGCAGTCAGATGTATAACTAATCAGAAATGAGAGTCGTACGGCCAGCTGGAAGACTACTGCAGTGGTCCAAGCAAGCAGCAAAGGAAGCCTGAACTGGGCAAGAGGCAGTAGCAATGGAGAGGGGGAATGCATGCAAGCAATGACAGGGAGAATCATTAGCATCTGGCAACAGACTAGAAAAGGGGCAGGAAAAGCCAGTCCCGGAAACCACGGTCCCTGTCAAAAGACATATTCTTTCTCCTCTTAGAGAATGGTAGCATGGCTCCCCCAACCCTCTTTGGTGAATTTAACCCCACTGGCTCATGTGTAGAGCTAATTAGACTTCTGAAAGTTCTGAAACCATCGACAGTGAGCCTCCTCGGTCAGACCCTCACCATCAGGCCCATGCCTCATCCTGTTTCCTCTTATCCTCTCCACACCCAAGAGGTACAGCTCAAGGGAGCCCCACTCCTCTGGGTATGGTGAGAGCCAGGAAACCTGTCCTTTCAAGAACAGCCCAAAATCAGAAAGAATCTTCAGGGCACCCTGTCAGGGCTTCCTACACAGAAAGAAACCAAGGACACAGAGTTGCTATTCCCAGGTAGTGTGCACACGTGTGTGTGAGAGAGACAGAGACAGACAGACAGACACGGAGGGAAAGCTCTCAAATGCGGAGAGAGAGGAGCCAGAAAGAGAGAAGGAGGCAGTCTTTTGTCTGAAGCCTTCAGCTCAGTCCCAGGCTCAGAGCTCTCAGCCCCTCCCACCACCAACAGAGCTTAATTCCGGAGCAACAGGTCATTCATTCCAGATCCGTGTTTATTCTGCCCGTTCAGGATAAAGAGCACCACACTATTTCCCAAATGGGCTAAAGCAAGAAAACATTTGTTTCTACAATCCACAAAAAAAAAAATTTTTAAGAACAGAAAATGCATTGCAGCCTCAAAATTAATTTTTTTCATTCAAAAGGTAAATGGCTATATGGAAGACTACAGGGAAGTATATATCCTCGCAACTTAGTTTCACTCCCCGATGAATAGAAGAATGTCTGTTAGAAAGTAGGCACTGTTTTCTCACACCTTAAAATGTTCTATCAGCGTATACTGGAGAAAAGCAACACAGAGACTCTCGAGTATTTCCCTCTGAAATGAGGTCTGAGGGCCGAATCACGGAGCTCAGCGAACCCCGCCTGAGCAGCTCAGCATTCAACCGGCGCTGCCCCAGCCCAGAGCTGGACTGGCAATCATCCTGATAAAAATCTCCAGACTGGAACCAGAGCGCCAATATCAAGGGATTATCCCTGAACTGGCTGTTCTTTCCCGCAGGCGGGCTCCGAACCCCTGGCTGGCCAGAGCGCTAATCAGCCCTGTCCTGGCTTGCTAACCAGGCACCCACTAACTGCCTGGGGAAAAAATGCACAGGCGGAGACCGAGCTCTGGGATCTGAAGGGACCAGGCTTTCTCTTTCTCTCTCTGCATCCTCTAGGCTCCCTTTAGGGAAGGTAATGAAAAAAGACACTCTTTCTCACACACTTCTGGTGAGGTTGCATGAAAGCTGCATGACCTTTCTGGAAAGCAACTTGGCAATGTGTACAGAGAATCTTAAAAACATGCGCATTCTGATGCCCGGAGCCAGCGCGGTGAGGACCATGTTGCTTCCGAACATCCTGCTCACCGGTACACCAGGGGTTGGAAAAACCACGCTAGGCAAAGAACTTGCATCAAGATCAGGACTGAAATACATTAATGTGGGTGATTTAGCTCGAGAAGGGCAGTTGTATGATGGCTATGATGAAGAGTATGAATGCCCCATTTTAGATGAAGACAGAGTAGTTGATGAATTAGAAAACCAAATGAGCGAAGGTGGAGTTATTGTTGATTACCATGGTTGTGATTTCTTTCCTGAACACTGGTTTCATATAGTTTTTGTGCTGCAAGCAGATAACAGTGTATTGTACAAAAGACTTGAAACAAGGGGTTATAATGAAAAGAAACTAAAAGAAAATATTCAGTGTGAAATTTTTCAAGTTCTTTATGAAGAAGCATTAGCATCCTACAAGGAAGAAATAGTACATCAACTGCCCAGCAATAAACCAGAAGATCTAGAGGATAATATCAATCAGATATTGAAGTGGATTGAGCAGTAGATCAAGGATCATAGCTCCTGACTTATAAGACTGGCCACTTTACAACCACTCTTGGTATATTCCTGCCATAATGAATAAATTGTCCAGTTATCAGTAAAACTTTCTTATTAAGATTGTGCTGCAGGACTAGTAGATGGATAATCTAAAGGTTTATGTTTGGGCTTTTTTTCTCCACGAGAAAGCAAAACATTCTCAAGTATAGTATATATAATATCATTAAGGATTTAAAGTAAAAACTGTCATCTTAAATGCTTCAACTGCTGAAGAATAAATAAATCTGACCAAATGGGTGGCTATCTTCTAAGCTGGTTACAAAAGAAAATGAAGATGATCCCTTAAAATAAAACTTAGACTAAGGATTAAAAAAAAAAAAAAACATGCGCATTCTGGCCCAGCAAATTCCACTTCTAGGAGTCTGTCCTAAGGAAACAATCTGTGGTGTGAATAAAAGTGGACATATACAGACCTTAACTATAGCACAGCCTAAAACAGTGAAAAACTGGAAATAAGTTACACAACCAACAACAGGAAGATATTTTAACAGACTGCAGTGCATCTACTTGAGAAACTAACGTACATCATTAAAAAGCACATCTTTAGGGCGCCTGGATGACTCAGTCAGTTAAGTGTCTGACTCTTGGTTGCAGCTCAGGTCATGATCTCAGGGTTATGAGGTCAAGCCCTGGATCAGCTCCATGCTCAGTGAGGACTCTGCTTGAGATTCTTTCTCTTTCTCTCTGCCCCTCCCCTCGCTTGCTTGCTTGCTCTCTCTCTCTCTCTCTCAAATAATCTTTTTTAAAAAAGCATTTTCAACAAATTATTGATGAAATTGGAAAAGATCTCTATGTGCATGTAAATGCACAGAGAAAAGACTGATATGCAATATATCCAAATATTGACAGCAATCATCTCTGAGATGGAACAGTTGCTTTCATTTTTATACTTTCTAAAAATTGTAGTAAGATACACATAAAATGAAATTTACCATTGTAATGATGTTTAAGTGTACGGTTCTGTGGCATAATTAAGTCTATTCAAATTATTGTGCAACTATCATCACTTTCTGTCTCAAGCACTTTTTCATCTCCCTAAACTGATACCCTGCACCCACTAAACAGTCTCCCCACACCTCCCCAAATCTCCCCACGCCACCCCAGGCAGCCACGCTTCTCCCTTCTGTCTCTCTGAATGTGAATACTCTAGGGCTCTCATAAAAGTAGAACCATAATACAGTATTTTGTAACTGGCTTCTTTCGAGGAGCATAACATTGTCAAGGTTCATCCATGTTGTAGTGTGTGACAGAATTTCCCTCCTTTTAAAAGCTGAATAATAGGGGCGCCTGAGTGGCTCAGTCGGTTAAGCGGCTGCCTTCAGCTCAGGTCATGATCCCAGGCTCCTGGGATCGAGCCCCATGTCGGGCTCCCTGCTCGGTGGGAAGCCTGCTTCTCCCTCTCCCACTCCCCCTGCTTGTGTTCCCTCTCTCGCTGTCTCTCTCTGTCAAATAAATAAAATCTTTATTTAAAAAAAAGCTGAATAATAGGGGCACCTGGGTGGCTCAGCTGGTTAAGCATCTGACTCTTGGTTTCAGCTCAGGTCATGATCTCAGGGTCGTGAGATCAAGCCACGAGTCGGGTTCCACATTCAGCACAGAGTCTGCTTGAGATTCTCCCCCCCCCCCCGCCCCTCCCTCCACTCACTTAAAAGCTGAATAATAATATTCCAGTGTATGTTTATCCATTCTTCCGTCAGTGGCCACTTGGGATGAGTCCACCTTTTGGCTATTGTGAATAATGCTGCTATGAATATGGGTGTACAAATATCTGTTCAAGTCCTTGTTTTCACTTCTTTTTGGTATATATCCGATAGTGAAAGGGCAGGATCGTATGGTAATTTTTTGTGTAATCTTTCGAGCAACTGCCATACTGTTTTCCACAGCAGCTGCACCATTTTACATTCCCACCAGCAATGCACAAAGGTTCCACTTTCTCTACATCCCCCCACACTTGTTATTTTCTGGATTTTGGCTAATAGTCATTTTAATGGGTATACATTTATGTATTTTCAGAATTTCCTACCAGGAGCATGTGTTACGTTTATAATCAGAAAAACAACGTTGTTTTTTTAAACAGAGCTGGGGAAAGGCTCACACCCTCCCCCTGCCCTTAGCACAGCACGGTACCATCTCACGGTGCAACACACAGGTCTGGTCCTCTGTTCCATGAGTGCCCCCTGTCTCCCTCCCCAAGCTCTACGAGGTGAGAAAGAAACAGAAAGAAGAGATACGGGGCTCACAGAGTCCTGGAATACGATCCAAGTTCCACCACCTACCCGCTGTAAGCCCAGCAATTTCGCCTTTCTGTGCCTCCATTTTTCATCTGCTAACTGGGACTAATGATATCAACTCGTTATGGTTGTAAGGTCTTGCACTGTGCCTGCCATAAAGTAGGTGTTTGATCAGTGATGATCCCTATTCATTTCTGGAATTGCTCACAGCTCTGCCACAGGAACGAACACAGCATACCTATTAGTAAACACAACTTACTTGATTGAAACTCATCATTGTGAAGATCCCAATTTGATCATTTGTATCTCCCCTAGAAACCCCTATGGAGTACAATGTTTCACAAATATTAGTCCTGTTATTTGCTCCCCACAAAAGGGATTTAACAGTCAAATAAGTTTGGTAAATACAAACACAGCTATCTCCAAAAAGAGTGAAAGAATAATCACCATTTTAAAGGTCTGCAATAAAGAAACCTACTGACCACCGATACCTTTTTGGCAAAACACCTGTTAGCGTCCCGTGGAACTGATTCTGAGAGATGCTGCTTTGTGCCGCATCCCACGTACAGCCTTGAAACCTGGCTTCTCAAGGACATCCAGCCTTGGATTTCCCAATGCAGATGCCTGTGAGTATGTTAGGATTAAAATTTAGCAAGCATGAGAACCTGGAGCGCTTGTTAAACCAGAAAGGGCCAAACCGATACCAGCCTGTTTCTGATTGAGGAGATCCAAGGTAGGACCTGCATCTCTAACAAATCCTCAGGTGATGCTGCTGATCCAGGGACCCCACCTTTACAAACACTGAGGTAGACAGTAAAAAAACTCCCCACCTACAAGTTTAACACAGGACATAGATGAAATCTGTATATAGTTGACCCTTGAACAACGTGGGTTTGAACTGCATGGATCCACTTATACGCAGATTTTTCTATAGTAGAGTACTGTAAATGTATTTTTCTATTCCTTATGATTTTCTTAATAACATTTTCTTTTCCCTAGTTTACTTAATGGTAAGAATACAGTACAAATAATACATTATATGTTAAAAAAAAAAAAAGTTAGTAGGAAGGGAAAAATGAAGGGGGGAATCGGAGGGGGAGATGAACCATGAGAGACTATAGACTCTGAGAAACAAACTGAGGGTTCTAGAGGGGATGGGGGTGGGGAGATGGTTAGCCTGGTGATGGGTATTAAGGAGGGCACGTATTGAATGGAGCACTGGGAGTTATATGCAAACAATGAATCATAGAACACTACATCAAAAACTAAGGATGTGATGTGTGGTGATTAACATAATAAAATAAAATTTAAAAAAATTTTTAAAAAGAGGTTAGTGAAAATAGTTTCCCCCCCCCAAAAAAAATACATATAACTCAAAGTCGACTGTTAATCAACCATGTTAATCAACTGTTCATGTTATCAGTAAGCCTTCCGGTCAACAGTAGGCTATTAGTACTAAGTTTTGGGGAAGTCAAAAGTTATATGTGGATTTTTGGCTGTGGTGGAATTGGCATCCCAACCTTCATGTTGATCAAGGGTCAACTGCACTTCCGGCAACACCAAAGAAATCAAGTCTAACTCGGAACTTGAAATATCCATTCTCTTCCGGGGTAAGTTCTCAGAGGAAACATGTCATATTAGTTAGATAATCAGACTTTGGAATCAGAAAGAGCACATCTGCAAATCCCGGCTCCACAACCACCTGGAAAGAAGCATATACAAGTTACTAAAACCTTCTAAGATGTAGCTTCATCTTCTGGTTCACAGAATTTCTGATGCTGCAAGCCTGCATCCCAGCATGCAAGATACTAGCAAGAGTGCCTGGCACTTAGTAAGTGCTCAGTGAATACTGGTTGTTCTTTTCAATTCCTTTGTTATTTAACCACCTGATCTAGGAAGTAGCTCATCATCTGTGTGCTGTCAGGTGACACCTTAAAGTCAGTGGCTAGGGCAGATGCTGTTGTCCCTCCTTCTCCCACCTACCGCCCTGCACAATGTGCACTTGCTCTCTTTGTGGACCCCGTGGGCCCTCCCGCGCTTGCGGCACTGGGGCTGGACTCTTGCACACGGCCACTGCAAATATCTGCTACCACTGGTCATTGTCCTGGAGACAAACCAAGTGTGGGTCCCAGGTGTTCAAGGAGAGCAGCACCACACATAAATTCCAGGCCAAGCAAACAGGTTGGGAGGCGCTCAATTGCGTCCCCTACAAAATTCATATATTGAAGTCCAAACCCCCAGTACCTCATAAGGTGACCGTATGTGGTGACAGGGTCTTTAAAGAGGTGATTAAGTTAAAATGAGGTCATGAGACAGCAATATGACTGGTGCCCTCCGAAGAAGAGATTAGGATACAGCCAGGTACAGAGGGAACACCATAAGACAACGCCGGGATAAGGCGGCCAGCTACAAGCCAGGGAGAGAGGCTTCAGAAGGAACCAACTCTGCCGACACCCAGCCTCAGCCGTCCAGCCTCCAGAACTGTGGGACACTAAATGTCTGTTTTTTAAGCCCCCCCGGTGCGGGGTATTGTTATGGCAGCCAGAGCAAACAGATACACGGACCCACAGGGGCTGGCTACCCTCACCTCACATCCCAGCATCACGCCATGTGAGAGGGAGGCAGGCAGCCTCCTCAGACACCACGGCTGAGGTGAAGAGAGTGTGCAAGTCCTTAAACTTGGGGCTCTGGTTGCAACTGTTAGCCCTGTAGCTTGCTGGCCATGGGACAAGTCATTGGTACCCTTTGAACCTCTGTTTCTTCCTCTGTCTCTAATGAGGCTGCTCTAAGGCTTGAGGCAGTATGTCTGATCTAAGCCTTAGAGTCCAAGCCATGGTCGCACCCTTAACTCTCACCAGCAAAAATGCAGTAGCCCTCCTAACAGGCCCTTCTGCTTCTACTCCTGCCCTCACTTCCTGGCCTCACTGCTGCAAAATCAAGCTTTTAAAAATGTCCATCACCCCACATGCATGGCTACTGAAAGCCCTCTGATATGCTCCATCACACTGAGAAGGAAATCCAGACTTTACACCATTGCCCACCACACCCTACAAGAAATGGTCCCTGCCAGGCTCCCGTCATAGCACTTTACCCTCCCTGCCCCAAACTCTGTTCAGAGTGGCTTTTTTGCTATTTTGGAAACGAGCCAGCTTATTCCTACCTCAGGGGGTGCACACTAGCCGTTCCCACTGCCTGGAATGCTCTTCCCCCAAATTTCCGCCCACTTAGCTTCCTCTCAGGTGAAATGTCTCCTCCTCGGAGAGGCCTTCCTCCCCATCACAAAGAAACCTTCAGGAGCATCTCACACTGTTGTCTTCTTAGATGATAGCAACAACTTTGCTGCCTCCCTGAGAGCAAGCACCATGCCTGCTCCGGTCACTTCTGCTCCCCCAGCACTTGTCCAGCGCCTAGAAGGAGCTCCATCAATGTGGGCTGCCTACTTTGCAAACCATAGAGTGCTGCATACGTGTAGGAGAGTGTCACAAAGACCCAAAAGAGCCAGCCAAATAATTCAGAGAAAACAGGGTGGAGGAGGGGATGGGATGGGCAATTCAGGGTGAACATGGAGGGGCTCCAAGTGGTGATTTAAGAAATAAACCAAGCAACCCATTTTCTTAACTCTGAGGCTTGCAGGCCAGAGAAGCACAAACCGCACTGATGATTCATCTACTCTATTCGTGCTTTATCTGCTCCAACCAGCCACAGGAACCACATCAATTACAGGCGGCTACAGTCCTCCCGGAGCCAGGCAGCAAAAGCCCCTCCTCGAGGGTGGCCTGGGCTGAGTCACCCTCCTTGCCCTGGCCCTACTCCCCTCCTGCATCTGGGTCTTTCTCACTCCCGCGGCGGGCGGGCCTGTGATTCACAGATGGCCCATCACTCACAGTGCCAGCAGAGCATCACCCAAGCCTATCTTTAGAAGTTCCGCAGGCTGAAAAATCAATTTACCCGCCTGGCACCTGGGCCCGGAGCCTCCCCACAACCACCAGTGGCCGGGAGGCTGTGGCTTCTTCCCCCGGCCCGCCCTGGGGCATCAGGCCTTGCTCAAGGTCCAGAGGGCCTGGCGGAGCCACCTTGCAGACTTCTGAGCCCAAGGATATGCTGATCTGCCCTGAGAGGGAGGCCAGGCCTCGCCAGAAGCTACAGGCAAACACCAGAGCTTGGAAAGTACTGGCAAAGGGAAGCAAATCACTCTGTGTCCTGGCTGTCCAGCTGGCACATTCCCCAGGTGGTCATCCGATCCTAATCCACGTGTGGCCCCGTGAAAGCCGCTTGCCCAGGTGGTGTGAGCTCAGTCTCCTCAGAGACTGGACCAGAGGTGAGAGAACAGAACATGACTCCCCACTTCAGTAAAGACTCAAGAGGCAAATTCCAAATGCCTCCTCCCAGCCCACCCTGAGGCTTGCCACTTTCTGGAAATGACCACATGTGAATCCCAGAGGCTAAAGGGAACCCAGTGTTATGGGGTGTGGGGAAGAGATCACACCATCCAATTAGACCCTGACCCTATCAATCATGCCTTCTTTCTTTCTATAAAGACTCACTGAGGACCTGGCTCAGTGAGCAGCCTGGGTGATAGGGAAGCTGGGGAGTGAGGGCAGAGAAAAGGAGGCCTAGCCATGTTCCTGCCTTCTGCACCCATGAGCTCTCCATGCTCAGCCTGAGGTTTCCAGAGGGCTTCAGACCTTCTACCTCTTCACCCACATCTGGACACACTATCTTTACAGAAGCCAGGCGATGCAGCCTGTGTCTTCCAACAATGCAATCTAGGGCCTGCCCACCCCCACGTCTCCCCGTTCTTTTTTTCTTTTTTAAGATTTATCCATTTGTTTTAGAGAGAGCGTGTGCCTGTGAGAGCGGGGGAAAGGGCAGAGGGAGAGAATCTCAAGCAGACTCCCCGTTGAGCACGGAGCACAACGTGGGGCTCAATCTCATGACCCAGGGCTCCATCCCACGATCCATGAGATCATGACCTGAGCCAAAAGCAAGAGTCGGACACCGGACTGAGCCACCCAGGCAACCTCCCCATTATTTCTGACATACAGTGACACCCCAGCTGTCCTGAAGCAAATATAAACAGAGAGGGGGCTCCCACCCACTGGCTTCTAGTTGAGAAGTGAGAATGATCTGGAAGTATATAAGGACTCAAAAGCCATCCCTGAGAACTGGCAGAAACCTAAAACTGTGTTTGTTTCCTAAATGCAAAAAAGGGGTCCAAGCTTACGTCCCCATGGGAACCAGGCTGCTGTGGTAAGTAAGGGACTGTCCATGGCAAGGGCCACAACTCTGCCTGGCCAATCGTCACCATGAGGGGACCCAGGCCCACAAATGTCTGTCTGCAATCTTTTTCTTTTTTCCAAGAAAAGCTAGAAACCCAGTTTTGTTTTTTTTTAAATCCCAAACCTGCCATTTTATAAATGTAGTCAATTAATGCAAAAAAAAAAAAAAAGCACAAAATGAAACTTTGAAACCATGCAAACCAATCCAAGCACATTTGCAGACCACCAGTCTGTCCCCTCCGAAAGGGAGGCACAGTGACTGGATTCTGGGGAGCACGTTCAGAGGATTCCGTCCTTCTTGGCTTCTCCCCAGGGAGGACTTCCTGGCCTGCCCCTCAAATAGCAGCACCAGCCGGAGGGTGAGACTTGACCAACAAGCCCGGAAATTTGGCTCCCACCACTTTAAGGAGGGAACAGGTGAGTCAGGTGAGTCAGGTGTTCCCAGTCACGGGGATCGGAGATGGGGGGCGCACAGCCACAGGGCTCGCCCCCATAACAGCATCCACTCAAGGGTGAAGCATCTGGGGCCTGTCTTGTTTCCTTCTTGGCCCACGAAGGCAAGAGCAGATGGCAGCCCTGGAGCCCCCAACTGCTGGGAACCCAGCTCCATACACCTTGCGGGTGTCATTTCCCTAATCCTTGTCACTCACTCCTCTGCCTGCCAGGTCTCTTTCCTCCTCCTCCCTCTCACTCTAGGCTCATTCCTCTTCTTCCTGAAGATTCTGCTCAGGAGTCAGCTTCTCCAAAGAGCTGTCCCCTACGCAGGGCCACTCGCCAGCCCGCAGGTTCACCAGCCCCGGCACATCCCTCTCGGGGCGCTCAATATTCACGCATCTGGCTGGCCGCCTCACCAGCTAGGAGCTCCTCAAGGGGAGGGCTGGGTCATTCCATCCCGTGATCCCCGGCAGCAAGCACAGATATCTTGGAACAGAGAAGAAGTTCTGTGTCGAACTGAACCAAGCAGCGTTGTCAAGGGGCAAGTATTTTCTGAGCACGGATCCATGCCAGGCACCATGTAAGGAGCGCACAAGACCCCTGAGATGAATCCCATGCATCCAGGGGCTTCAGGGGATCACAATCATTTGGGGGTGACAGATGTTTAAGAAGCTCCATCAGAGGGACTCCCCCCAACTCCCCGTTATCCCCACCCACGGCCCCACTCCCAGCCTTTCTCCATTCCTGCCCTCCTGCCCCTCCACACATCTGCGCTTGCTGTTCCCTCCTCCCACAGCGCTCTGAACAGACACCTGCTCAAAGCTCACCTTCCATAAGAGCTTGTCCACCTGTGCCGTAGGAAAGCGCACCCTCCTCATCACTTCCTTCCCTTTACCCTCCTTTATTGGTCCTACTGCCCCATCACTATCTGACTTACCCTGCTTATTTAATGATCCTGTGTATGGTCTGCTCTACCCCTAGAACGTAACCCGAGAGAGCAGAGCCTGTGTCTGCTGCCTAGGACAGTGCCGGATGCACCAGGGGCTAAATGAATAAAATAAGACCCTACCCAACAGCATGGCACGAAGCCCTCTGAGCCCCCTACGTGCCCAAGAAGCAGCTGGGACCCCTGCTTCCTCCTCCTTTGCTATCGAAGTGAGCAGGACACCTGCAGAACTTTCCACTTCTCACACCTTATCACATTTCTGTGGCTCAGGTGCCGCAAAGCAGGGCAAGAACCCTCCCTGTGGAAATGTGAGAGGAGATGATGAGGGGGTGCCAGGTGAGGGGAGCTGAGGAGGGGTGAGCGGCGTGAGTGCACAGAGGTGGGAGTCCACGGAGGCGTGTTTGGGGAGTACATGTGTGTGAGCAAATGTGTCTGATTGGGGAGTGGAAGCGTGTGGGGCTGAGTGGGGGGCGGGGTGAGGGGTAAGAGTGTTTGCGGGGATGTGTAAAAGCAGGCGAGGGTGAGGGGAGGCGGGCACCCGTGTGTGGGTGCATGCAGGTGTGCCCCTGTGTGCATCTGCACGTATGTGAATGCGGGAAGAGTGTGTTGGTGGGAGAAGGTGTTGGTGCTTCCCCTCCCCGGGGCAAAGGCAGCGGAGAGGCAGAGACGGGGACCAGGTGGCCACTGCCCTTGGGTCTTCAGCAAGAATTCCTCCCTCTGCTGCCTGCTGCCTCGCCTAGAAGGACACGATGTCACTGGAACCCAGGCCTCCTCCATTAAAGGACCAGAAGGCAACTACAGACCAGCAACCAGGCACTTCAAGCAGCCCCTGGAAAACGGGGCCCCCACACCGAGCGTGGGTGCCTCAGGCCCCCCGGGGATGGCGTCAACCAGCGTCCCTCGGAAGGAGCCCAGGCTCCTTGTGATTTTGCACCCGGGCTGAACATATAGATCTGGATTCCCTGGAGGTTCTGGAAAGTGAGAGAGGCATTAGGGCAGTGTGGGTGCTTTTTCATTAACTACACGTCCTACGAGAATGTCTCAGCTCCTGGGAACAGCAAGCCTCGGAAGTGGGATGACCGGACGGTCTTTCTGCTGAGCTAGGGCTCCTGGAGCAAGAAGGCCTGTTCCCTGCCCACCCCATCCAGCAGGCTGTGAGACAAGAATGCAAACACCTGAGGAGTGTTCTCAGCCTCTCCTCTGCCCCCTACATGCTCTGACTCCTGCCTACCCCGCCGGTCACCTCTCCTCCCACCGTCCACCTTGCTCACTGCCTCCAAACATGGGCCTCCATCCATTTCTTCATCCGGCAAGAAGGTACTGAGCATCAGTACCTCCCAGGCATTCTTCTGGGCACCAGCGACACCGCAATCAGGGAAGTAGACAGTAAGCCACAGCAACAAAGCAAGGTATAAACCCAAGCTATGTTGGATGGTGAAAACTTCCCTGGAAGAGATAAAGCTGGGGAGGGAGGCAGGAGAGGGGGCAGTTAAACAGAGTAGCCAGGGGAAATCTCCAGCAGCCCAGTTCACTCCCTCCCCAGAGGCTTCACAGCTGCTATTTCCACATGCCCGAAGCACTGTTTCCCCGAGACGTTCCCCATGGTTTCCTTTTCCAGGCAGGTCAATCTCGATCCCCACAATGATCCCTTCCTTAGACACAACATCCCCTTGCATGTCCACCTATGTAAAACAGAGGCCCTTTCACGCTCCTACCACTCACTACCCCTCAGCCTGCTTCATATTCTTAAACCGCTTATCTGAAGTTAAATTCTCATTCATCTACTACGTTCCCGCCTGCCCCGTTGGAATATAAGGTCCAAAAAGAGAGAAGATTTGGGTCTGTGTCACCACTGTATCCCTAGTACCTAGAACAAATGCCCCACAGGCCACACAGGGCCCGAAATTCTGCCGTCCAGCTTTCCTTTTGGTTAAGCAATGCCCTCCCCAGGCACCTTTTCTTAAATCCTCCGGTGGGCTGGGTGGCAACACAGAAAGTCATGGATGCTAACGTGAACCCATCATTTCTCTCTCTGGGGACTGCTTACAAATCTCAGACAAAGCGTTGGCTTTGAGGGAGTGGGCTGAGGAGAAGGGAGAAAGCACAGGGCTACTTTCCAGAGCACAGGAGAGAAGGCGAGGAGACGGGCGTGTTGGCCCCAGCTCTGCCCCAGCTTCTGGGTAAGCTCGCTAAGCATCCATTCCTTCCTGACTTGCAGCTGAGAGGGAGCTTTGTGGTCACCTGAGGCCTGGGATTCCAGGGGCAGGGATGGATCAATGGGGAAAGGACACAAATTCAGCTGCCTCCCCAGTCTGCCACCAAGGACAACATGTTTGTGGTCTGGTCTCCCGGAAGGCTCTCCACAGGACGGTGACAGAAACAAAGTGGGGAAAAGCCAACAATGGTGAGAAGCCACGTGCCTTGTATTAATGCACACTCAGTGAAGATCATCTCCCCGTTGCTAAGCACCGGCTGTACACACACGGTTACTATTAGAAAGTTAATCATGGAAAATGCTGAGGTTTCTTTCCCCGGCCCGGCATCTCTCGGCTCCACGCTACAATTTCATCTTCCATATAATGTTACCGGACAGTGCCATTGGCTCCGTCCACTCCCTTGTCCCAGGCCTCTATGACCTTTCCGTTCCCTTCAAGCTGCATCTGCCACGTCAGCCCCGCAGACCTCGAAGATGCACCGGCCCTGGCCTGTGCCCGGCCCGAGACAGCACGCTGACATTTTCCATGAGGCCGCACCAGCTAGTGAAACGCTTAAGGGGGCGGAGATTAAGACAACTTGCTCCATCACCCAAGTTGCTTTAGGAAAAGGGAAAACATCACTAGCCCCACCCTGGCTGCGGACGCCACACCTACATCATCTCTACCCAGAGATCAAAGGCTGGAGCAAAAGCTGCTTCTCCATCCCCGCCTTGCAAAGCATGGACTGTTTCCCACCTCGCACTTTGTGAAAGCTCAGCAGAGAAGGAAGTCGTGTTCGAAGGCCAGCCTCATAAAAGGCTTAGTACCTACTTGTCAGTCAACACCCCAGTGAGCACATATTTGATTTTCTTGTTTTATGACTATTTGTGGGCACTGCTTCCCATTCCATTAGCCTGGATAATCGAGAGGAGACTGCAAAAGAGTATTACCATCCCAACCAAGGTTATTCAGTTCCCTCTTGCTGCCTCTCTAACCCAAAGACTGTTATTTTGGCTTTTATTAATAATAGCAAGAACAATAAATAACAAGCGTACTTATAAAGTACATTAATCCTGCTAGTACCTCAACAATAAAGGCCTTCCTCGGTGAAACACAAGAATGGAAAATATTTTCTAAGCCTCGAGCTAGGAATCTTCAGACAATGTGAGAGCTTTCTGCTTGGGGACACTAAAAATAAGCCAAACGACTTGTTGGAGGGTGTACAATGTGAAGTCTGGGACTAGCTTGGGTTGGGCTCCAAGCTCTACCAGCTGTGTGACCTTGGGCGAGTCACATGACCAGCAAATTTCCACATCACACAGGGACTAGAAAAGATTGAATGACAGGGTGCCCTTAAAAGGCTTGGCAAGGTATCCATGCATAGCAGCACTCCCTAAACATTAGCTCCTATTTTAATCCTTACTACTGATGATAATGATGTGTGCTCTTTGGTCCCCACACCAAACCAGCAATGGAGATGAGAATGGCGTGTCCTCCACTGTCCCTCAACCCATCTATGTGCAGCACCCAGGGCAGGCCCCTGGTCACCCCATACCACACAGTCCTCTGCTTCCGGCAGCCAGCTCAGCCCTCGCCCTCCCTCCCATCCTCAACTGAGAGGAAAGGGCACCGCCACTTTAAAGAGACAGCCTGCGAGTCATCCAAAAGACTTTCTCAAGGACTGCCCTGAGGGAAAGGCAGGGACTACAGCTTAGCCAGGGTGCCCAGTTTCCTGTGGGCATCACCTCTCCCAACAACCCTGGCCTTGGGAAGACATCTTTAAAGGCTCAGCTGCAGGAAATTCTTTCAAACTCCTCAGTCTAGTTATTTCCCCAAAGTCCAAGAGCTTTACTTCTCATTCATTTTCTCAGCAAACACTTACTGAGCATCTAGTGTGTGCTGGGCTCCGGGCTGGGCACTTGGGAGACAGTGGTGACCAAGACACCCAAGGTCCCCATCCCCAAGGGACTTACTGTGGGAGGCAGGCAGACAATGATCAAGTAAACAAAGAAAATAATTACAAATTGTGATAAGGGCTTTGACAGGAGCAAACGAGGTGTTAAAACAGAATAGCAAAATCACACACTACAAAATTTTACTTGCATGTTATGTTTACTGCATGTTTTTTCTCTCTCCTAAATAGAACTAAGCTCCTCACAAGCAGTGATTTATGTTTGTTCACTAGTATATGCTGTATACCTAGAAGGATGTGTATGGAAACACAATAAATATTTGCTGAGTAAGTGTTATTGGATAGTCAGGAAGGCTTTTCTGTCCCAGTGGCTTTAAGCTAAAACAAGACAGATGAGACAGGGCCAGCACACAAAAAGCAGGCAGAACAATGATCCTAGCCACAGAGGACAGCACATGCAAAGGCCCTGAGGTCGGGAGAGACTGCCATCTTTATGTCACCCTCATCCAAAAGCAACCTTCGAAAAGCCACAGGAGGTACTACCTTCCACCCAGCACATCTCTCTGAGCCTTGTCTCCTGTCTTCCCCTTACACATTCTTGCTCTCATCTGGTTTCCTCCGTTTCCTGGTGCCTTATGCCTGGTGGCAGCAAAATGCAAGGTTAGGGGCATGCACACTAGTGCCAGGAAGCCAGGATTTCAACCCCAGCTCTGCCACTTAATGCTTCACTGATTTGGGGCAGGTTATTTGACCTCTCTGGGCCTCCGTTCCATTATCTCTAAACCATGGATAACAGAGAACCAATTCTGAGAGCCGCTGTAAGCATTATACAAGTTATAAGATGTGAAGCTCTCAGCTAACTCCCTGACACACGGGAGGCACCCAATTAATGTGAGCATTATCATTGTCTATTTTTAGCATTGTCATCGTTATTATTAGAAGCCCCCCTCTACCTGGCCCCTTAGGAGAGGTAAACTGGGTAGGTGAAAGACACCCACCCCAGTACCTCATCCAGATTCCCAAACATCCAACCCCTCTTGCCTTGGGGATGGGTATCAGTCAGATGTGCCCAGCCCACATTCTCAAGCAATACCATGATTTCTGGGGACCCTAAGAGTACTCAAAGACCATGAACCATCCCAACTGGCTCCGTGGGGCCACCTCTAGCTCCTTGGCAAAGTAGGGGGATTCTGTGACCCACAGAGGGGATCTGCAACCATGCCTGAGATTTACATTTCCCCTAGCTGATAGTCTTCCCTCTATTTAACTTTGTAAAAAAACACCTGCAAATGTTTTGCCTTTTCAAATCACCTCTCCTCCCCCTCAACACCCCCCCCCCCAAATCCCAGTAGTTTCAAAATTGAGTAACTGTTGGGAACTGCAGTTAAAGATGCTAATTTAAACACACACGTCAGACAAGGCAAGCTGGGATCGTTTTCTTAGCAACAACCCCTCACCCACCCCTCCCAGCTGTCGCTGCCCAGGAGCAGGGCTCCAGCAAGCTGGCAGGGGAGCAGGACAGACAGGGGCAGAGTCTGGGCGGGGGGGGGCTGGCTTCGGGCCTGCTTCCGGCCTCTACACTCGGAGGATGACCTTCAAAGGTCCAAACTCTGCCCAGCTGCCAAGGGAACGAGAAAGAGGTCTCAGGGCAACCAACTGTTTAAGCAAACCCATTGGATCATATTTTGAACTTACAGAGCTTCTAGCACAGAGCGCTCTCATTTCCTTTAATAAACCCAAAACCTTCCCTCTGAGTAAGCTTCACACATTAAATAGCAGCACCTACTATCAAAGCACAGTAAGACTCCTTTCCTTGTCGTTCATATCATAAATGTGAGCATGGGTCCCCTAGAGGAGCAGTCACATCTCCAAGTGGCAGTGTAAAATGTCCCCTCCTTGGGGCACCTGGGTGGCTCAGTCGTTAAGTGTCTGCCTTCAAGCTCAGGTCATGATCCGGGGTCCTGGGATCGAGCCCTGCATCAGGACCCCTGCTCAGCGGGAAGACTGCTTCTCCCTCTCCCACTCCCCTTGCTTGTGTTCCTGCTCTCGCTATCTCTCCCTCCATCAAATAAATAAATAAAATCTTAAAATAAAATAAAATAATAAAATAATAAAATAAAATGTCCGCTCCTTCACACGGTCCTCCAGAATCCTCCTCCCCACCCTCAGATGGGGGTGATCCCCCGACTCTCTCAGCCTCTTCGATATCTCACTGATATAGCGAGTTTATGGTCAGGCTAGCACACATCTGTGTCCTCCAGTCCCCATCCCAGGACTGGCATATCTTTGAGCAGAGAATCCATGTCTTACTCAGCCTTGGATCTTGCCTCCTGCACTCAATGCCATAGGTAAACACACACACTATCTCCCAGAATGCCTGGCGCATAGTAGGTGCTTGATAAATAGTTATGGATTGTTAAGATGGATCACTTTATAAATGCAAGGGAAGAGCTGACCCAATTGAAGGAACAGTCAAGGAGGAACAGTAAAAAAGAAAGCAGTGGATACGTAAGAAAACAATAAAAGAGTTAAACAACAAAAGTGTTAAGTAAGACTATCCCCAGTTGGTCTCATTGGTAAATATGAGCTTTCTCATATGTTGGGTTTACTTAACATGGAGGTATATGAATCCTCATTTAAAAAACAAAGTCCAGGGTGCCTGGGTGGCTCAATCATTAAGCGTCTGCCTTCAGCTCAGGTCATGATCCCAGGGTCCTGGGATCGAGCCCCGCATCGGGCTCCCTGCTCCGCGGGAAGCCTGCTTCCTCCTCTCCCACTCCCCTTGCTTGTGTCCCCTCTCTCGCTGTTTCTCTCTCTGTCAAATAAATAAATAAAAAATCTTTAAAAAAAAAAAAAAAAACGAAGTCCAAAGCTAACACATAAGAAATGCAAGCCAGGTAACCCCTCCATGTGAGAGAAATTCCCTGGGTTTGGTGATGTGTAGGCCAGACGGTTTCAGAGGGGTATACTGTGTGCAGAAATGCTACTGAAAGAACATACATGGGGGACTTGTATCTCTAGTTAAGAAATTACGGAGATGTTCTGTTTCTTGATTTGGCTGCTGGTGACACGGGTAGGTTCAGTTTGCAGAGATGCACAGACTTTATGGTATGTTCATTTTTCTGTATCATAGTATAGTTCAATTAAAAAAGTAAAAAAGAAACAAGCAATATTTCCCCCATGGCAACTTATCTTCACTGCCCAAGTGAAGTCAATGCAAGAAAAGGATTTGCTTTACAAAAATTCACTCTGCAGAGAACTCAGCTGTTACCGCATACAAAGCAAGATAAGTCTCTAGTGCACAAAGGCAAGCAAGAGGGCTACTGGAGATGTCGAAGGGAGACGTGGAGTGTTTGAGTAATTAAACAGATGTGGAGAACTTTCCATCGGCATGACAAGAGGAGAAGCTTTGATGGAGTTTGCTCTTCATCCCCACGCCGACCAGACTCCAGAATCCAAATGTTGAGGAAGCCAAGAATGTGCAAACTATACTCTTTCAGAATAATAAGAAGGCTATTCCTTGCTCCTCTGGGAACCTTCAAATGTGTTGGAGTTTCGGACACTCTCAAGATGGCAGAGGAAACAGAGCCTGATTTCAGAAACTTCAACATGATGGTGTGTGTCACCGGTGTTCTGAGTTCTGAATGATTGACAGTCCTGTTGACCCGGCTCTAGAAGACAAAACAAAAATGCCGGGCACCCTGACACAGCTGTGGGCTGCTTATTTCGCTTTATTTAGGATGGCATCTAGGGACCGGGGGATCTGGGTCTAGTTGTCCACAAGCTACTCCCCACCCATTTGTTTTGTTTTGTTTTGTTGCAATTGACACCAGACCATAATGGACAACCAGAGCCACCCTGACGGTAAGAGAAGGCTCTGAGAAGTACCCTGAGAGTTAAGTAGGAGGCAGGAGAGGACACATTTCCTCCAGATCCTGTGGCCAAGGGCAGTCATGGATGACCTGCATGGACACGAGCTCCAGCCTCCCTCAGCACCATCACTGCCTGACTCGCTGACCCAGTCGATACCCACCATCAAGACCACAGTCCTGGGGCGCCTGGGTGGCTCAGTCGGTTAGGCGACTGCCTTCGGCTCAGGTCATGATCCTGGAGTCCCGGGATCGAGTCCCGCATCGGGCTCCCTGCTCAGCAGGGAGTCTGCTTCTCCCTCTGACCCTCCCCCCTCTCGTGCTCACTCTATCTCATTCTCTCTCTCAAATAAATAAATAAAAAATAAATTAAAAAATCTTAAAAAAAAAAAGACCACAGTCCTCAAATAAGGCTAGACGTGTTCACTCTCAGGAGGGCATGTTTTTCTTTGCACAATCCTGTCTAGAGGATCTTTAGCATGACTTCATTTTATGCCTACCTTATACAGGTTAAAATAAGATAAAATTAACATTTTCATGGCCTCGTGCAGTTTTAATCAATGTAATTCGACATTCATTTGTGGAGTACTAGTTGTGTTCCAGACACTCTTGTAGGTCCTTGGAATCAGATAATGAGAAGATGAAAACTGAGAACTCTCACCAGAAGAGAACACATCCCCAGCTCTGGCTATGCCCTCCCGGGTTGGAACTTGTTCTTTTGTGATGCCTTGAGGCTTCTTTACTGCACTTATGCTCATAACACCCAGAGAGGGCAGACTTAGAGACTCAGCAGTCGGTCAGTACCTTTATTGAAAGAAAATGACAGGCCCTACAAATGGTTTCTAGAAACCCTGACAACATATTCCCACCCTGGCTTCTGCTCCTCCTTCCATAAGCTGTGTAACATCAGCCAGAACACCCCCAACCACCTGCCATGCCCACACAGTTGGAGCCTGGGTTCCAGGGTGGATCAGGTGACTTTGGGCAAGTCAACCCCACTCCTGGGGTGCAGCTTGTTCATCTGTAAAAGGAAGGAACTGGAGTAGATCATCTTGATCTCTCTCCCAGGTTCAAGTATTCCCTAATGCCTTATGCATCCAGGTATATGGGAGCCGCCTTTTTCTATTTGTGAATGCAAGAGACAGCTCAACATCACCCTGTTCCTCTTTCATAGCATGGTCCCATTTTGTTCAGGTTCCTACCTCTTCTCTACACTGCCCTGGGCCTCAGGTAAGCTGGGCCCATTCCCTTGCCAGCTCCTAAGTCCTGTCTAGTCTATATCTAAAGGCATTCCTATTCCACTTGCCTCGTGGAGGGGAATTGGCCTATGGAACAGATGGAGAATTTCTTGGGAGCCTTCCAAGAAAGATTCCTCTATCAAGTCCTTACCGGAAGAGATGGTCCCACCATGCCTCTGGACATTGCCATGTCCGGATGCGATGCCTGGACCTGCTGCAGCCATTTTATAGCCACGAGAGGAACGAGATTTAGGATCAAGCTGTTACTAAGGACAGCAGGGTAGAGAAACAGGAGGAGCCAAGACCTCAGACATCACTCAGCCAGACGCATCCACCAGACAGCCCCCACCCCCATCCTAGCCATCTCTGTTCTACTTGCGGGAGATACACTTCCTTACAGCGTAAGCCAACTTGAGTCCATGTTTCCCATTACTTGCACCCCAAAGCATGCTAGTTACTGTAGTGGACCACCAATATGAAAAGATTGAAAATATTCTGAAACACACTTAACACTACAACTATACTCTACACAGCTGAATCTTCCTTTCAGGTCTAGGAAAATGCTCTAGGACACCATCTGGATGGAGGTTACCCTTTCAAATAAATCCCTGACATCTCTTCCATTTCTTCCTCATAAGCCAGTAGCATCCAGATATTTATACTTTGTAGTTGCTTGGTTTCCAGACAAATGCAAGTGGTCTGCACATTCCAACAAGAAACAGCACCGACTTGCCCTTCTCCATGGAAACAGTGAGCACAGCCATGAACTCAAGCACGAGAGCAGAAGAATCAAAATTGGCACCTTGAAGGCAGAATTATGTGTCGTGTTCGTGATTCAGAGCTTGCAAAGTGTTATTATTCATTTTGTTCTACCTGTGAATGAGTCCCAGATTTCTCAATCTGCTGACTAGCTGAGACAGATTTTAGCACAGTATCAGGGAGAGACATAGGTTCCCTCCTCTCTCTCTCTTTCTCTTTCTCTCTGTCTCCCTCTCCACCACCACCCCCCACCACCTCTCACCAAGGTAACAAAAAGAAATGATAATGAAAGTCAATGAGCATTACATGGTGCCACCATGTGCAATAAAAAACGCCTCCCATCTTACATTGTCATTTCCTTTTTAAACCCTCCAGGGGCATTGTGTGCAAATATAGTAAACAGCATAGAGGGAAATAATGCTGCACATACTTCTGGGAGCACGTCATGTCCCTTTAAGACAAGGCCCACTGTTCAGTTCCATTCTAGGCCAGAGCTCCGGTTTCAAGCCTGCGGCCCCCTTACTGCCTCATGCAGTATTAATATGGCCCTGGCATGCTCCCAAATTTGCATTGTAAACCATAATCTGGGCCAGCTCCCACAAGACAAACTGGTTTGGGGCTCCCTCTTCATCTCCCGGGAGGGGCCTCCGCCTCTCCAAGGCCCGGCCACCCCTTCTCCAGGGTCCCCCAACTTCAGCCTCAGCCAATGCAACAAACACAGGCTTGTCCACAGGCAGTCAGCAGTCCCAGCATGCTGCGTCCTCTGTGGGTGCTGCTTACACAACAGCAGATGAACAAGACTGGCCTGTGGTGATGGGGGGGTAGGGGGAAGTGCCCTCCGACACCAGAGCCCAAGCCCAACTCCGAGTCACCTCTGCAGCCTGCAAGCACCAAGAAAACCCACGGGGCTGCATGGCCCCGTGGGTTCTCCTCTGATTGGCTGAAGGAGCACTCTCTCTCTGACCCTCCCCACCACTAACCAGAGGGCAGAGTCTTTCCACGGTATAATTCTCGGAGAGCCCATAAACCACCTTCATGTACTGAAAGGGAAAGAGGGGAGGCAGGTCACTGCAGTGGGGGTGGTGGGGAGAAGCAAGGTGGAAAAAGAACAAAAGGGTGGGGGTACAGCTCAGTGGGCCCCAAGGCAGCCTTCAAACCCTCGGGCTCATGTGGGTTCCACGCTGCAAGTGAGACTCAGCCCGCAGCCTCGTCTGTGAACGCTCCCCTGTCTGAGGCATCCTGTGGTGCGTCGGGGAAAGACCAGGCTCTGCAGACAGTCTGTCTGGGTTCAAATCCCCAGTCCACTACTTAGGAGCGGTACGACCTTGGGTAGGATGTTTAACCACTCTGTGCCTCAGTCTCCTCATCTGAAATCTGGGAACAAGAACAGTGCCCATCTCCTGGGGTTGCTAGTAAGGATACAACACCATGCCTGGCACCCGGTAATTGCTCGGTGCGTGCCCCAGAGCTTGGACCCAACAGCCCACATGAGAAGGGCACGGCTCTGAGCAAAGGGTGAAGCCAAAATGTACCCTCAAGAATCCAGCAATCTCCTCAATGTGTTAAATGCAAAATTACCCTTATAACCCAGCAATTTCACTCCTACGTATATGCCCAAAAGAATTAAAAACAGGTGCTCAAACATTTGCACACAAATGTTCGCAGCAGCATTATTCCAAAGAGGTGAAGATCGAAACGACCAGCAGATGAACAGATCAACACTGTGTGGTATATCCATACAACAGAGTGTTCTTTAGCCAGAGAAAGGAATGAAGCGCCGCCACACGGATGAACCTTAAAACATTATGCTCAATGAAGGAAGCCAAACTCACAAAGTCACATATTGTAGAATTCCACTTCTATGAAATACAAAAATAGGCCAATCTATAGAAGCAGATAGTAGATCCATGGTTCCAGGGGCTAGAGGAAGAAGGAGATGGGGAGTGACTACTAATAGGTATGGGGTTTCTATTTGGGGTAATGGGAAAGTTCTGGAACTAAGTGGTGGTGATGGCTGCATGACCCTGTGACTACGTATTTTTAAATGGTTAAAATGGTCAATTTTAGGGGCACCTGGGTGGCTCAGTCGTTAAGCGTCTGCTTCGGCTCAGGTCATGGTCCCGGGGTCCTGGGATCGAGCCCCGCATCGGGCTCCCTGCTCTGCGGGAAGCCTGCTTCTCCCTCTCCCATTCCCCCTGCTTGTGTTCCCTCTCTCGCTGTGTCTCTCTCTGTCAAATAAATAAAATCTTTAAAAAAAAAAAAAGGTCAATTTTATTATATATATATAATTTAAAAATACACACACACACACACACACAAAGAAAAGGCACAGCACACAGACCCTTCTCCCCCCGAGACCTCTTACCTGATGGGGGTTTGAAAGGACAGAGGAACTAGGGTCGGGCGGCTGGGGGCTGCTGACACATATAGAGTTCTGCTCCTGTGCTCCCGTGTGCCCTCTCTTTCCCCACACCACACTGCCCTTGGTTTCTCAACATAGGCCATGCTGCCTATCCTCTCCGGGCCTTCCTTGTACTATTTCCTCCACCAGGAGTGCACCCCTGCCTCCTCCAGGACACTAACTCCCCTCGTGTGGGGCGGAGGGCGGGGGAGCCCGGAGGAGGAGCCCACCTCACAGGAGATTCAATTCCTAGATAATCTAACACCAGCCCGCCCCAAAACCTCCCAAAGGAGAACGACCATAAGACCCCCAAGCAGTTCAAGGCACCAGAATGAGCCTCTATCAGGGAAGTCGTGGGCTGGGGGGCTGCAAGGCCCTGAGCTCAGTTTAGAGTGAACAGCCTGGCCTCGGCCTCAACTACATTGACCCAGCGAGCCAAGCACTAGGCCTCCCCCACCTCTTATCTCATTTAAACCTGCAGAGGTCAAAGCATCTGATAGAGGAGGAAATTCAGGCCCTGGGAAGTGAGCCACAGGTATGCAACCCTGCAACCACAAAAAGCCAACATGTGAATTTAAAATTCATTTCCTCTTCTTTGCATGAGTTGAAACAGCAGCTCCCCACCAGGAGAAACCCAGAAACACAGGCTATGCTCAAGAGGAAACCCTCACAGTCACTGGGCTTACACGTCTGGGGTCTGGTGGGCTCCGTTCTAAGAACACACTCCGAACAACGAAGCTATCGCCCATGATGGGAAGCAGGATAGAGGAAAGAAAGATCTTCAGGGAAAGACACGTAAAGATTTGTCCCAGCCACTGCACTGTTTGTGGGTCCCTGAGGAACTACCTCTCTGTGTCCTTTTGTTTGTAAAATCATTTTTTAAAGAAATCACCTGAGTCTAATATAAAATGGAATAGATTGTCTCCGAGATCCCTTCTGGCTCTAGGGCTCTAATTCTGAAATGACGAACACTTGTCCTGGAAAAATCTGGAAAAGTGGTCATCTTGTCCAGAATCACTTATCAGAATCCATGGCTAGGAGCAGACAGCATCCCATCAGGTGGATGCAGAGCGTGAAGTTGAGCTACCAGCAACTTTCTTCCTGAGCTTCTCACACCAGCGCCCTACCCCTTCCCTGCGCCAGTACCAGACAAGAAAGCCAAGGCACACTGACCCTGCTCCTACCACATAATCTGAGATTTTTAATACAACGTAGCTCCGTCGCACTCAGAATTCTGTCCTCCTCACCCACCTCCCTGATTTCTGCTGTGTCTACATGTCCTGCACTGAAATTCACTGCACATTGTTCTTTAAATCAAATTTCAGTGGTCTCCCTTTTTTAAAATTAGCACTGTCCTGAGCAATAATATCTGCGAAAGCACGAGCTCTGATGTGCTAGTTCTATTTTTTCACAAGCACATTCGAATACATAACTATAATAAGAAATTCGTCTGTGTCCCACCTCAAAGCATCCCACCAGTGTGGGGATGCTGCAAAACAGTCTTCACTCATTTAGTCTTTCCCAGCAAACCTCTGAGGTGAATGCTGTTTTCTCCCATTTTAGAGAAGGTAAGCCGGGGCTCAGGGAGGCTAGTTTCTAAGGTAACACGGCCAAAAGCACCACTGCCAGCTTCAGACTCAGGCTGTGCCTCCTTCCAAATCCCAAGTCTCTGCCACTCCTGTAAGAACCCAGCTTGTCCGCAGGCTATGGGGGCGCATAAAAGTCAAGAGATTGTAAATAATGCTGATGACCTTTATCACCTATTCTCCTTAATCCTGTCCTAAGAACTTGACAGTAAGATTTTCCATGATAATCTGAAACAAGAGTAATTCATCTATGCATGAGCAAAGCTGACAGCCAGAGCACTGGGATAGGGAGAGCAATGCATGAGCCCAGACTGGTTAGCTCCGTGGGCAGGTGCCCCTCCCCCACACCAGCAAGGTCACAGTTATTCCCCATCTGGGCAACACTGGGCTCAGGCCGTCCCAGTTCAAAGGCTGCACCACTGGGCCTGCCAGCCCTCCTGAAAATGTACAGCTTAGTCACAAGGGACTCTGGCTGTGCGTGTGTATGACTCAGCACACATTCATCAGGCCTCCTGGGAAAACAATGGCAAGAGCACATGGGGTCAGTGGTGTCATCTGTGAATGCAGGAATGCCCAGGTCTTCGCACACCAAGCCACCAAAGAAAAGGGCTTCCATCCCAGCCTGGAGAATGTGAGGACTGGGAGGGCCAGCACGCCTTGGCATCTGGTCTGACCCCTGGTAGGATGGCAAGAAAAAACCAGAGCCAGGAAGGAGACAGCAAGGGCACTGAGCTGTGTGGGGCCAGGGCTGGACAGAAGCAACCCTGTCTCAGGCAAGAACCTTGGTCCTGGAATCACACAGCTTCGGGCAGAGCCAGCATCCACAGATACAGTCCTCTTCTCTGCTCATGCTGGGTGGAGGAAACTGTCAATTACAGGGCCATCCCCTAAATTCAGGAATCAATAAAGCGTAAGTGGAGAGCCCTATGAATTCAACAACAATAACAAAGAAAAATGAGGAGGAAAAGTACCCAGCTCATTATCCCTCTGAAGCATTTTCCACTAACAAGTCAATATGCATCAGAAATAATCTCCTACAAAAAGCAGCAACTAGGGGGGAAATGCACTAAATTGGTGCTCAGAGAGAGAAGAGGCTTGCCATGCATTTCAGTGTGATGCAAAACCCCCTGTGTGTCATGCAATATGTCAACTGCAGAAGGATTCCCCAAGCAGGCATGTGATAACACGTCATTTGAGTCCAACAAGATGCCTTTGAGCCTCCCCACGATGTGTGCAAAAGGGGCAGATTCTCTCCTACAGGGCACTGGGCTCTCTGGACCATCTGACCAAGTGAAGAGGGCAAAAGGCTGCCAGCACATGAGGGACTGAAATGAAGCAAATGAAAAGAGAGAGACACCCTATACCAAGCATGCTCCTGCTGGGGAAGAAGGAGCAAGGGTCAATATATTTCTCCCCGGGTCTTTTTTTTTTTTTTTTTACTTATTGAAGCCTGGAAAACACTTTCCTCCAAGTCTTAACCATCAGGAACTAGCCAAAGGCCAAACCACACTCAAAAGAGAAAACACAAACGCTAAAATATTGCATGTACTGACTATTTTTAAGATAGGGTTAGGATTTCCTCGGTGTGTTTCCACCATGATGGTGGTGGTAGAAGCAACGAGGTAGTTCGATTATTTACAGCAGAATTTTACAATCTCTTCATTCATATAATTGCTCACTTATAGATAAAGCAAACAAGACGTAAATAAGCAATTGACTTTTTGAAAGTAACCCAGCTGGTCAACAGTAGAGCAAAACCCAAGTCCAAGTGGAAAAAGTCTAGTTATTTTAATAAAGGCCTCCCCTGGCACTAGGGGGCCCTGACTTCTGAGTCCAGGGCATCTGGGTGATGCCGGTAGGTGCTTCCCAAACTCTACCATGCCCCCCTGCACATGTTCTCTTGGCAACCTGAAACCACTCTCTTCCTTGGCTCTTCTACCATCTGTAATTAATTAATTCTATCGCTCCTGTTGACAACTTTCTCCTCTGCCGGAACAGAAGGTCTACGGCTATGCTCAGGACAAACATAGAAAGTACTTAAAAATATTTGTAGAAAGAATGCATGTGCATTTCTGATGGATGGATGAACATTCATGCATTCAACAAGCACGGGCTGACCATCCACATCATAACAGGCCCTTGCCTTCTTCACCCTGGGAAATCACTCAGGGTTACTAACATGTCCATTGAGTCCTAACAAGGTCATGTCACACATGTGGGGATTCGATAAGGGAAGACACAACCCTGAGCCCCCAAGGAGCAGACAGCTTATGAGAATGCAAGCCAACACATGTAAGGGGCTGCATGACATGGTGGACAGGGCACTAGGAAAGCTGGAGCTCTCTGGTCTAGTTTTCCATCCCCATTCAATGGTGACACAGCCTTAGACAAATATTTTAACTTCTCCAGACTTGACTGCTTAATCTGCAAAAATAAGACAAAGGGAGGAAAGGCATCCCAGAGTTGGGAACATCCAGGGCTAGAAGAAGGGCCCCTAGGAATCACAACCTCCTTGAGTGAAGGGGCCAGTCTTTCTTCCATATTCTACCCCCACACACACACCACTCTTGATGCCAGGCTCTGCCCCTCCCATTCCCCTCCACCATCCCTCCCCCTTAAGGTTCACCCAACCCTATGAAGGGGTCACTCCTCCAGCCACTGACCTTCCAAGATCCCTCTCAGGAGCACCAAGCAGCATTTCCCAAGCCCTGACAAAGCAGGGTCTGGGTGTGGGAGAAGCAACTGCCTGTTGCTTACTGACAACTCAGGGCAGAAATACCAGAAATACCAGGAGTATAGCTGCTCCTTCCCACCCATGCCCACCTCTACTGGCTCTATAAACCCAAATCTCTGTGGGCGCCTGGGTGGCTCAGGAGGTTAATCGTCTGCCTTCGGCTCACGTCATGATCCCAGGGTCCTGGGATCGAGTCCCACATGAGGCTCCCCGCTCAGCGGGGACGGGGGGGGGGTCTACTTCTCCCTCTCCCTCTGCCCCTCTCTCCACTCACGCTCTCTGTCGCTCCCTCAAATAAATAAATAAAATCTCAAAAAATAAAAAAAATAAACCCAAATCTCTGAAAGGCATCCATTTTCCTTAGCTCTGTGCCTACATGTCCTTACTCCTGTCTAAAGAAAGGGGAACTCTTCCCTCTCTCACTGCATCTACTCCAGGGCTGGCCCACTACACTGCCCAGTGCTGGCCTTTGGACCTGCAGTCCCTGCCAAGGGCACACTTGAACCAGGCAGCTGTGTAAACCCAGGCCAGGCTTCCCATCAGGGAGTTACCAGGCCTTCCCCAGCCTCTCCCAGGCATGGAAAACACCCAGTCCCACGTTCCCCCTGGAAACCTAAAGATACCAGCTTCAAGAAAACTTAGCTCAAAGATGACTGTTGTTACCTTAGTTATGAAGCCAAACACTACAAACAGCCTAAGTATCCCACACTGGAGAAAGGCTAACAAAGAAAAGGTGATACAGCCATCCTGAATAGCATGCAGTCATTAAAAAAACTTACAACAGCACAGAAAATGTTTATTACAGTAATGGGGGCAGCATACAAAACTGGATAAAGAGTACGATCACAGCTAAGGAAATTGAAATAATCTGAAAATCTGTACAAAGAGGCTTGAAGGAAATGCATCAAACCAATGGGTGTCTCTAGGTAGAAGAGATCAAAGACAAGGTCCCTCCTCTATGTTTATGTATATTTATAACAGCAAATATAAACAATACCTTTGAAACACATCTCATCATTTCTCACGGAGGAACATATACTCAGAAAGATCAGGGATCTTGGCATCAAAAGATCTGGGTTCTAGGTTCAGGGCTATCTGTTTCTATGGCATGTGACCTTGAGAAAGAAAAGTCCTTTGTTTCTATTTCCTACTTACAACCACAACTTATACCTACAACCTACATCTCTAACCTACAACTTACATCTACAACCTACACTTACAACCGACATCTACCAATTACACTTAACAACTATACCCACACCACACCTACACCTATGACCTAAATCTATATATAACCCACAGGGTCGCCGTAAGGGTTGTGGAGCTCACCCAAGTGCCAGTCCTTACATGAAAATGTCATAGGGAGGTAGGGCATAAAATTATTATGATTTCTTGAGATCGACACTCATATACACACTTCCAATATCGACAACATATCAGTTCACAAAGTGGGTCTTGATCCCAGGGGGAAACACTAACACACCAGAAAATTCTTATCAGGGCTCAAAGTCAAAACGAACACTATGTGAGTCCTGTTCACCTACCCAATACTTCTCAAGGCCTAACAAATTTGATTCAAAAAGTTTATCACCCGGAGTGCCTTGGTGGCTCAGTCGGTTAAGCGTCTGCCTTCAGCTCAGGTCATGGTCCCAGGGTCCTGGGATTGAGTCCCGCACAGGGCTCCCTGCTTGGCGAGGAGCCTGCTCCTCCCTCTCCCTCTGCCCCACCCCCTCACTCGTGCTCTCTCTCTCTCAAATAAATAAAAGCTTTAAAAAAAAAGTTTATCACCCTTCTGTTGAAAAACACAGAAGAAGCTTTAATTCAGCTTTGTTTTTGTTGTGTTTTTTTTTTTAAAGACAAAGAAAAGGAAACATACTGGCAGGTGCATTTTGCGTAATTATTTGGTTTGGCAACTACCTCTTGGTCTAGAAACAATGGTTTAGAATTTTCCCCCAAGTGAGGGCACGCTAGTTGGCATCTAGGAGCAAAAGGAAGCCAGCACCCTTTCTTGTTAAAAAAAATCAGAGAACACGGGCTTTCCGAGACAGCTCTCCTACTGTGGTCTTTCTTCTTGGTGTTGTTCAGAACTCACTGAAGATACTGCCACCAAGATTCAAGAGTCCTTGACTAAGACAAAGGGCCTCTTCTCTCTCTAGCAGACGTCAGTTCAAAAGTCAAGAACTCTACTCTTCTCCTTATCTAGTTGGTAAAGTCACAAAAGGTGGAGGCCAAGGCTGGGGCATGACCCCCACCCTTCACCTCCCCCTGAGACTGGATTTGACTTCCAGTCCCACCATGTACTGGTAAGTAACCACAGGCAAGTCACCTCACCTCACCAAGCTTCAATCTCCTCACTGGTAATAGCAATACCAACGTTTTTAAGCTCCTAGAATGTACTAGATACTAAAGCTTACATCTAATAACTCACCTAGTCCTTGCAACGGCGCTATCATGAGAAGTACAGTAGGTACTATTACTGTCATGCCCACCTTAGAGATAAGGAAATGGAGACACAGAGAGGTAGGTACCTTGCTCAGGGTCCTACAGCTACTTGGCGGTAGGATGGGATTGAAACCAGGTGGTCTATCACCTGGTCTAAACCAGGTGCCAGGTGCTCTTACCATTTACTCTGTAACATCTGTTACCTAGAGAGGGGGAAAAAAAATGCCAGTTGACAAGGTCATCATCTGGACTTTAAAAGCCAACTATCTAAAATTCCACAGTTGGGGCGCCTGGGTGGCTCAGTCGTTAAGCGCCTGCCTTCGGCTCAGGTCATGATCCCGGGGTCCTGGAATCGAGCCCCACATCGGGCTCCCTGCTCAGCGGGAAGCCTGCTTCTCCCTCTCCCTCTGTCCCTGCTTGTGTTCCTGCTCTCGCTAACTCTTCTGTCAAATAAATAAATAAAATCTTTAAAAAAAATAAAAATAAAATAAAATAAAATAAAATTCCACAGTAGATCCTCAATAAATAGTAGCATTGCTATTTCCTCCCAACACAGCCAAATCTGTACCCTTCTCTCAACAGCCAACTTGACAATGCTTCCTGTTAGATACAGAAAGGATGCATAATTCAACACAGCCAATGGCTGGGAAATAGAAAACAAAACTCAAAGCCCACTGCATAAAGTTCGAGGTCCTGGGGGCGCAGGCTGGGTTTTCTTCGTCTCTGAGCCATCTGCACAACCTAGTAGAAAGCCTGGCACAGAGCAGGCAATCCAAAAAAGCTTACTGACCCTCTTGCATTTCCTTCAAAGACACCCCCCCCGTCTTACTTTATATTCCTGTTTGTTTCCCAGAGACAGCCCTAAACGGTAGGTATCACGGATTCTAAAATCACCAGGGGAACTCACAAACCGCACCCCCCACCCCCGAGCTGAGAGGAACCATGTCCCCTAACACCAACCCCCACCAGATCTCTGAATTCTCTCTAGAACCTAGCTTCCCTCTGTCAACTTCCCCCTTCACTTTTCACTGCAATCACAGGAAATGCCTTGCTTTTGGTCCATCCTAAGCCACACCCCACCAGGTGCCAGCTCAAGGGACGGTCACTCGGTAGAATCAAGGTGAGTGTGTGGGACCCAAGCCATGCTATAGGAGAAATCTCATCCTCACTGCCTCCCCCTGGGCCCACGTTCCCCAAGCCGTAGACAAAGGCCAGAACAGGGTCACACAAGGGCTCTTCCATGCTCTGAGACATGTGAGCTGGCTTGGAGAGGGTCTTCCATGTTAAGATCCTCCCATGAATGTGAAAAAATAAAAATCACTCAAAATTCTTTCTTCTGGTTTAGAGTGTCAGAATTTACTCGACAATCCCTGAAATCTTTCCATCTGTCTTGCAGCCTGATTGGCTGTTAAGACACTGAGTAGGGCGCCTGGGTGGCTCAGTCGTTAAGCGTCTGCCTTCGGCTCAGGTCATGATCCCAGGGTCCTGAGATCAAGCCCCGCATCGGGCTCCCTGCTCCGCAGGAAGCCTGCTTCTCCCTCTCCCACTCCCCCTGCTTGTGTTCCCTCTCTCTCTGTTTCTCTCTGTCAAATAAATAAATAAAATCTTTAAAAAAAAAAAAAAAAAAGACACTGAGTAAGCAGGATACTGCTGGGGAAGAGGTTAGCACAGGGCCTGGCACAGACTCCCTGCTTAATACAAGTTACCCCCAAGGCTGGGCTGCTCCGAGAGCACGTCCCTCCTCCTGCTGAGCAGTGACCTGTCTCCCTCATGCCACCAGTTGCGGTCCTGCATCTACCCGTGGGGCCGAACAGATTCCAATACAGGCCAGTTGGTCCAGGAGGCCCCCTGGGAGAGACTGGGGCCTCCAAGACGTACATAGTCCATGCAACAGCTCCCTCACCCTAGAAAGGAAGCAGATGTCCCCAAGGAACCCCCTTCTCTTAACTCTCTCCCCTCTCCAGAGCCTGCTAGGTCATTCTCTCATGGTACTTCCCAGCTCCCGGGAGGAAGCAAGGGCATTTTACAGATGGTCAATCACCCAAGTCAGATGTCCGAGATCACATGGTGATGGGAATGGAATTAAAACCTAGTTTATCTCCCGACCCCCTCCACTAAAACACCTGCAATTCTAAGTTTACAGGTTAGGAAACAGACACCCAGGTGGGAAGTGAGTGGCCTAGGATTTCCCAGATAATGGATCACAGCAGTGAAGCGAACCCAAGGCTGGAGGCAGAAGTGTATCCTCTCCAGGGCGGATCCGGGCAACACCTTCAAGGATGGGACCCAGCTCTGACAGCATCGCTCATCCCCAAACGTCCAGGCTTACCCTACTCCAGTCCCCTGCTATTTCTGGGGCCATCAGAGGAGGACAAGCCAGCACTGGGGCGCCATGGGTTGGACTCTCAGCCATACTTCTCTGTTCTGAGCTCAGTCTGTGGGCACCAGGCACGAACGTCACCCCCTCCCAGAGTATCTGCACCACCTACCTCCAGGAAGGCCGCAGCCGCCGACAGAAAACAAAGCGTAGCTCACTGCCAGCCCGGCCCTGCTTAGTAATCTGCCCTTTGCATCACCGGGGGAGCGGTGGGAATGCAGCTTCAGTACCTGATGGTACATCCAAAAAAAGTCAGCTGAGGGGGCCCACAGACTCCCACCTGTCCTCTCCCACCCGCCACTCTGGGAGGGTGTCAAGGAGCTGCTGTTTCTTTTTTCTCCCACCCCAAGGAGATCAATATGTTGTGCAAAAACATCTCCATCCAGCCAAGCTCTCCTTTACACCTACCTCCATCTGGACCATCCCTCAGAGCATTCCGCTAATTCACCAATAATTCCTCCTAGAATTATCATGATTGATTTCCCAGTGCTGGGCTGCTTCCTGCCTGGCAGTGCCCCAGCCAGGGGGAGCTGAGCAGGCACATTCATACTCAACCCACTGGAGCTGTAGGTCAGCAGGTTGGAGCCAGAGGGACACACACACACCAAGAGCTGGCTTTCGGGGAAATAAGGCAGGGTAATGCATCAAGGCTGGTGTGTTTGAAAAGGGAAGTTCAGCTTTGTATCCATAGACATGCTACCAGTTACTGAACACCTACTTTGTGCCAAGTGCTTTGCAAAACTTACCTCATTGACTACTTAGTGCAACATTTTACAAATAAGAAAAAAGTCACGTAAAAAGATGCTGTCATGACCCCAGGGACAAAATGCACCAGGACGCAATGCTATCTTCCCTAATAGGCAGGCCCTCCTTTGGGAAAAGCTGTCACTATTCAGACTAACAATTTCTCTGCATAATTTTCATAATGTTCAGGTTCTTGATAACATACTCATGGGTAAAAATAATGCTTAGCAGCTCTCTGGGTAAAATGATGGTATTAATATTAATTGTAGTGTTGGCAGTAGTAAGAACAGCACTAGTAACTGGAAAATTATCATGCATTTTAATGATTATCAGGCACTATGCTGGTTCTGTACATATAATATTTTATTAATAATCCTGTAGCAGGGTGCCTGGGTGGCTCAGTTGGTTAAGCGTCCAACTTTTGATTTCAGCTCATGTCATGATCCCAGGGTCCTGGGATGGAGCCCTGCATGGGGCTCTTTGCTCAGCGGGGAGCCTGCTTCTCCCTTTCCCTCTGCCTGTCACTCCCTCCCCTCTCCGGTTGTGCGCACTCTCTCTCTCTGTCAAATAAATCAGTAAAATCTTAAAAAAATAATAAAAAAATAGGGTGCCTGGGTGGCTGAGTCGTTAAGCGTCTGCCTTCGGCTCAGGTCATGATCCTAGGGTCCTGGGATAGAGCCTCACATCGGGCTCCCTGCTCGGCAGGAAGCCTGCTTCTCCCTCTCCCACTCCCCCTGCTTGTGTTCCCTCTCTCGCTGTGTCTCTGTCAAATAAATAAATAAAATCTTTAAAAAATAATAGTAAAATAAAAATACTTCATTGCTAAAAAATGCTAACCATCATCTGAGCTTTCAGTGAGTATTTAATCGCTGATCACAGATCAACATAACAAATATAGTAATAATGAAAAAGTTTGAAATATTGTGAGGATTACCAAAACGTGACATGGGAACACAAAGCAAACTAATGATGCTGAGAAAATGAAACCAATAGACTTGCTCTACCCAGGATTGCCACAAACCTTCAATTTGTAAAAAAATACAGTATCTGCAAAGTACAATAAATCAAAGTTCAATAAGACAAGGCATACCTGTACATTCAAAATATTAAGAGTAATCACTAAGAGAATAGAATATGATCTATAAATTGTGAACCAGCAAGGGAATAAAGGAGGGGATGTGGAAATGTCCATCAACATAGAAAAGGAAAAAAAAGGAGCAAAGAAAAGGACTGGTAAAAAAAATAAATAAATAAAACAGTAGGGAAAAGAACTCAGAAATTATATCAGTGATTATAATAAACATAAGTGGATTAAATTTATCCATTAAAAGACAGAGATTATCAGACTGGTTTAAACAATTGAACTAAATTCAATTGTGTTACGATTACAAGAGATATATCTGAAACAAAACCTTATTAAAGATTGAGAATAAAGGGACACAAAAGGATATATCAGGCAAACACTAACCAAAAGAAAACTGATGTAACATGTAATTGAAGTCATTCAAAATTACTACAGGTCTCAAAACAACCTTCAAAATAGTACAAAGTAGATTTGAAATCCCTATTTTGCATAAGAAAACTGAGGAACAAAGAAGTTAATTTCCTTGCCCAAGGTCACACAGGCAGCAGAGGCAGAAAGAGGATCCACATTCAGCTTTCTATCACTCCAAAACTCATGTTCTCAACCACAACACACCACTGTTCTAACGTTACCTTGAGAAATATTTAGTCTGTGTAAAAGACATGTTTCATAAGCAAGGCTTGGTGTATAAGTAAGGAAAATGGAGAAGGGATCATAAGTCACTAAAGAAATAAGAAAGAACAACCTACCGGTTCTCAATCCTGGAAGTAGATTAGCTAGAACATCTAGGGAGTTCTAGGAAAGGCCAGTGATTTGGGCCGCACCCCAGACCAATTAATTCAGCATCTGTAGAGTAGTACGGCCCAGGCGTCAGTATTTTCAAAGCCCCCAAAGTGACAGTAACATGCAGGCAGGGTTGAGAACAATTTAACTGCACACAAACTCAAGGACAGCCTAGTAAAAGATGGAGGGTAGTTTTAGGTCGCTGTGGAAAGCAAAAATTAGATGACCCTACGACCTCATCCCTCCAACCTACAGATCAAAAAAAGAAATCTTCAGAACGAGGGGAAATAATGTGACCCCTTCTTCCACATGATGAGGGAAACCACATCTGGAAATATCTGGGAAAAGAGCTGACAGAATCCCTGTACTAACACCCCCTCCCTGCTTATTAAAGAAAACAGAATGAATCACAGAATCTTAGGGGTGTAAAGAATCTTATAGGAAACTTAAAATGGATCCTAGAGACTTGGCTAACTCTTAGAACTGCCTTGTGGGGTGCCTGAGTGGCTCAGTCGGTTAAGCGACTGCCTTCGGCTCAGGTCATGATCCTGGAGTCCCGGGATCGAGTCCCGCATCGGGCTCCCTGCTCGGCGGGGAGTCTGCTTCTCCCTCTGACCCTCCTCCCTCTCGTGCTCTCTGTCTCTCATTCTCTCTCTCACAAATAAATAAATAAAATCTTTAAAAAAAAAAAAAAAAAAGAACTGCCTTGTGAACTTCGTAAAAATATACAGTTGACATTTGAAAAACATGGGTTTGAATGCGTGGATTCACTTATATGCAGATATTTTACAGTAACGTATTATAAATGTATTTTCTCATCCTTAACAATTTTCTTAATAACATTTTTTCTACCTTACTTTATTGTAAGAATTGTAAGAATTCAGTATATAATATATATATATCATACAAAATGTGTGTTAATCAACTGTGTTATTGCTAAGGCTTCCAGTCAACAGTAGGCTAGGTTGTAGTTAAGTTTTGGGGGAGTCAAAATTTACACCTGGATGTTTGACTGTACAGAGGTTGGCACCCCTTACCCCTTCACTGTTCAAGGGCCCATTATAGATCTCTGTGCCCCACTGATAGGGGAGAGTGATTCTATGTATCTGGCTCAAGATTGAGAAACAATGTTTTTTAAAAGATACTCAGAGGCTTTTGGGAAAAGATGGTGGAGTGAAGCCACATCAGAATAACTCCATCTCCCAAGACATAATTAAGCAAAACAAAACCCATACCTCCCTCAAAGAAAAGGGGTGAGGAGTGAGAACCAACAGTGATCAAACAAGGAATGCTATCAGCATCTAAAGGGAAGACCTGGGGTGAGGGTAGGGGAACAGGATTTGGCGTGCCTTATGAAGCTGCTATCCCCACACCACTCCCAAGAAGCATTATTGGTGAGGCCATAATCCTGAGACTTTTTACCAATTACTACCATTGTTATACTACTATTCCTACTCTTTAGAAAGAAGCAGACCGTGGTCGCACTGTTATTTTTTTCCCTTGTCTGACTTGATGGGAGAGTTGAAAGGATAAACTGGAAACTTCTAGAAGACAGCCGTAAAGCTGGGGTTTCAATTATTCAGGGTCCTCCCTCCCTCTCAGATGGGCATAGGCTCCAAGGCTCACTGCGTAATTCAAGGGATCATCTAAATGTCAAGGACATGCCCTCACAGAAGACAGTATACCCACCATAAGTGGAACGAACTTGGAACAGGACATTGAACAAAATCTCAAGAGAGCAGCACACAGTCCTAACCGAAGGAACACACAACTCTGAGCTCCCACTCTCCCTCATCCCCATGTTCCCTACAATGCTCTCAGGCATCAGAAATCATCTCAAACTGCAGCTCAGATACCAAGGTAGAGGTTTTGAATAAGTTACAAAAGGAGTCATAAAAAAAAAAAAAATTGAATGTCATTTTAAAAAATCATTTTCCCACTATCAGAGCAAATAGAAGGACTAGACAAAGCCACCCAAGTTCAGCAAAAGCAAGATAGTATTATGGCACTTGTATACATATACTAACCAGGGTAAAAATAAGGAACACAGCATACAGAAGACGAAGAGCCCGGTCTTGAGGAAAACAGGACCGACGAAACAGGAAATTCCCTCCAAGTGCTTAATGTATAGGAGAAATTAATCAGAATATATATTCACTAAAACAAGAAAAGTTAGATTACCAAGAAGTTAGAGCAAAGGAAACAAACTGAAAACCAAAATGACACCCTTTCAGATTGCTGAATAAGCTGGAGACAGAAAGAATACAAGTAAAAATTGAATTCCTCCATAGGGGAAAGGCTCGACACCAGACAGCTCTGGGATTTACTAGATATTATCAACCTTGACGACGTAAAAATAATGGTAGTACTAAAATAAGGCAGAGGCAGGTGGTAGGAGAAAGTATGTGAACGCATCTTGCTGCATCTTTTATAGCATGCACTTAAAAGTCTAAAATTAAAATCAGCTGTTGACCAAAAGGAATGACTGCAATGTTTCAATATTTTTTGCCACCTCGGTGGTATCTTTTAGGAAATATATTTCAGTGAAGAAATATTAATCCAGAGCGCAGCACTTCCTTCAGAGGCTTCCTCTTAGAAAATGAAGCAAAGTAAGTGAATACTCTTTGTTAAAATTAGAATGGAGAGTGTGATCCTATTATTCCTGTCAATCTATGGTCTATGTATCTTTCCAGCCATATAAATCCATAGAAAGATTCTTTAGTGATTTCCTCCTACTGCTTAAGATGATTATTCCTAGGTGGTGAGATTTTTAAATTATTTTTACAACTCTCTGTGAATTTTTTTACAGTGATTATTTTGAAAAACAATTGTTGTTATTTGTAGAGGAAGAAACTCTCAGGTGGTTGAGATGGTCGCGGCCAAGTCTGAGGACCACTGAATGCAGCCCAGGAATCTGATGCCTCAATCTGGCCCAGAAATCTCCACGCAGCACTCCTGGGAAGCATTAAGCCACCCAGCCCACCAAAACCTCCAGGGAAGCAGCCAGCCACCCAGCCCACTAAAACCTCCAGGGAGGATCAGGCACTCACTCACCGCCGGTCCCCTCCCACCGCAGGGCGACTCTCACTGCACAGTACAGCTAATTTTCCCACTGCTGCTACCCTTGTGATCACGTCTTCTAGCAATAACACCTACTTGTTCCTGAATTGCCCTAACTGGGAGCTAATCATGTTCTTCTATATTCTCCTTTAATCCTCAGAGCAAACTTAAAAAGTTATAAGGTTTCATGAGTTTTTCCCATTTCCTGCGGAACAGACTGAGCCCTGGAGAAGTGAATTTTCCCGAGGCCCCACAGCCAGGAGGTGGTAGGTCTGGGCTCCAAAACTCTAAAGCCCATGTTTTTAACCAACATGCTTTGCTAGAAAGTGCTCCCTGGGGGCACCTGGGTGGCTCAGTTGGTTGAGCATCCATCTCTTGATTTTGGCTCAGGCCATGGTCTCATGGGTCGTGGGATCGAGCCCCATGTCAGGCTCCCTAGTCGGCTGGCAGTCTGCTTAGATTCTCCCCCTCTGTCCCTCCCCCACTCAGGCACACATGCATGTGCGCTCTCTCTAATATAAATAAATCTTTAAAAAAAGAAGAAAGTGGTCCCTTGCTTTGATCCAAGACCCACCTTTCTATAACTTCTAACCAATGGCACTTACTCTGCTCCCTAGGGACACACCAAAAAAGGTTAACCCCTTTCCATATGGCACTGCCTTCCAATATAGGAAGACAAAAATCCTATGACCCTCATCTGCCCAGCCTTCTTTCTCCCCAAGCGATCCCACACCAGGTGCAAAAGATACAGGAAAAAAAGAAACCTGCATTTTTTTTCTGACCTGTGATGAAGTCACTGAATGATGAATTTAAATGGAATCATGAAGTTTCCAAGATGCTCTCATCTATATGCTATCATTTAAGTTCCATTTTTAAGGAGTTCCTAATAGTTGGGTTCCCTGGGAAAATCTCCCAAGAGAGTTTCATGCTCCAGACAACTGCCAACACTGCAGGTTAATGGATGGGGGTAGTGGTGTGGATAAAGTAATTTATACCTGGCACAGAAGTGTATTATATGCATTTTCCAATTTATCTTCCTAATTATATTTTTTCATAGATTCATATTTAAATGAGTTTCTACTCCCCTAACGCAAGCTGACTGGCAGTGAGGGGAGCAGGATGAAAATGTTAAGAAGATTTTCCACCCAGTGTGAATCTTTCCTATGCCTTCGCTGAGAGCTCTCTGGGCTAGGTGGGGGGCCACAGGGTTGGGGTGGAGGGTGGGCTGTCTTTGGTTTATAATCTCCCCAAGTCTGCTTTCCACACACAGATACACCAGCCTGTCCAGCCAGCAGTGTATACCATCTGGCATCTCCCGTGCCAGGAGCCATAGGGCAGCTGGACACAGGGGCCCCCAGGCCCTGCCTAGAACACATTCTCCTAGGAGTGTGCACTTCCCAGCAGGGCCTTGTTCCAGGGAAAGACTCTGCTGCCTTGGTTTTGCACAGAGGTCGGCAGGCCTCCACCAAAATGCACACCTGTGTTTAAAATGCACACATTTTAAAGCATTACTGCTGTGTTGGCAATGGGGCCATGGAACGGGGCCTGGAAAACATGGCCTCATGCCTCGGCGTAGGAACAGAGACCCACTATAGCTCAGACCAGACTGAGTCAAGCCGCTGACCCCACTACCCTGTCCCTAAGTCCTCTCCTGCAGTGTCCTTGATTTCACCTTCATGCCCCCAGATCCAAGCCCCTGAGTCCCCTTGGGTATATGCATTGTTCTCTACTTCCTCCCCATGGCTTTTCCCCAGGCAAAATCTGAACTCATCTATCACAGCCCGTCTGTCCCTTTCAGGGGAGGGGAGACACCCAACACCACAGCCCAGAAGGAACCTCCGCAGGGAATCAGTCAAAAGCCAGACACTAAAATTACATTTTCTCACTCCCTTCTCATTTGGAGGGAAGTCTGTGTAGGGCTGGCTGTGATCATACACTCTCTGCTGTAAATGAGCTGCCTCCCTCTCCTTCTCTTTCTTCTCCCTGTCCTGTCCCCTCTCTGTGCCTTCAAGGCCTCCCTCCTCCCCTGAATTCCCAGCTTACTGCCTCCCTCTCACTTGCAGTGTGCTAGGGGCATGCAGCTCCATAGGGAACGTGCAGAAAGCTCTGGTCCCCCATCAGGACAGGGTGAGCATTGCCACTGCCCAGCATGGACATACAGGATGCAGGAAGCAGCAGGGGTACACTGTGTATGGGGCGGGGGAGGGGGGGCAGGACAGAGGGGGCCTCATATAAGGGAACAATGCAGGAACATTTCAGCCTCAAAGAATCTACAAAAACACCAGCACAAGGGGAGGGGCAAGATAAGCTCTTCAAAGCAGGCAGCCCGAAACATGCAGAGTCCCAGGCCACTCCTGTCTCCTTCTTCGGGAAAAGGTCACACAAGGTTATCTTCCAAGATTCACAGACAATGCCCCTTCCCCTTGGCGCTGCCTGGCCCCATAGTGGCTGAATATTTCCAATGGGTAGAGGAAGGGATAGTCTAACTCTCAAAAATTCCTGCTCCCCAGGCAGCTATCTGTCCTTTCAGGACCTCCTTCACATTTTAAAGCATAACTGGTGGGTGGTTACTCAGGGAGGCACAGGAAAAACCTCGCAGATGTTGAACCAAACCTGGAGAGTTGAACTGAATTTTTATTTGCCTTATAGGCCACCTCCTATGAGTCAGGCACTGTGCTGGGTGCATTTGCACACCGACCCTCGGTCTCCCAGCAACAGTGGGTATGGTATCATCACCCCCTTGTGCAGGTGACGCCTGAAGCTCAGAGAGGTTAAGGAACTTGCCTGAGGCCATTACAAGTCATGGCACACAGCAAGGACATAAATCTAGTCCCAGAAACCATGATCTTCCTACCACACCAAATGTTTCCCCTAAAGAGTGCCCATAACTCCACACAGGAACCCAGCCCAGCCTGAATAATCCATCAGGGCAGAAGAAGAAAACTCCTCTGTCAAAATGAAAGATGCTAATAGCAAGAGTATTAAGCTGGGAGTGTTCAGATTTCCATAAAAACCTCCTTGTGCGAAGATGAGCTGAAAAAAATCCTGCTGAATCTGCCTCTTAGAAGCCAGTACCTCCTGGAATCCAGACATCTGTCCTCAGCCTGCTGAAGAGCCCCACTGGTTCCCCACCAACCTGCAATCCCCACCATGAATTATTGAGGAACCATACAGGGCTTGGCTAAAGGAAAAAAACGGGTCAATTATATTTCACCCTACCCACTAAACCTTAAATGTGATGCCCAAGATCAAACAGCCCTTGCCTTTCATTTTTCTTGGCTTTAGGAAGGCACTGAGGGGGTATGGAGCCAAGAACACAAGTGTCTGAGCATTTACAGTAATCCAGCCCCAGACTGGTCCCCCATCCAGGCCCACCCTGTATAGCTTTTCCAGATCAACTGGAATTTGGGGTGAGAGCCAGTCTTTCCATCCACAGTCAGCCTTCTGCATGGAAGGCACATGTTTCCAGGACCTCTCCTAAGCAGGTATTCTGAGAAGAGTTCTAAAGCAGAGACTGAGAAGTGAAGTCAACATGGAATTGCCTTCCCTTTGGATTATCCGACTCAAGTAGTACCCACGACCGGCAAGACCCACGGAAATGGGCTGACCCTAGAGAGAATCATTCAGAACAAGGGTGGGCAAACTAACAGCCTGCGGGCCAAATCTGGCCTGACGTTGGTTTTTGTAAATAAAGCTTTATTGGAACTAAACCATGCTAATCTGTTAAGTATTGTCTATTGCTGATTCCATGCTACGCAGGCACAGTTGAGTAGTTGCAACAGCATGGCCCACAAAGCCTAAAATATTTACTATCTGGCTCTTTACAGGCAAAAAAAAAAAAAAAACTGAAACCCTCAATTTAGAAAAACCTTCAGAAGATGTTGGGCCTATTTCCTGAGTCTTTCTAAAAGCAAATAATATCTCTAGAATATATTTGGTACAGTCTTGCATGGAGGTAAAAGGATGGAAAAAAGAATAGCCCTGCAGGGCCCCTGCAGCCCCATAGGAAGCCAAAAAGAGACAAGATGCCTGGAACCCAGTGCCTCACATGACAGACGTCCTATTTACAGAAGGGCAATCTGCGTGCCACCTCTGGGAGGCTGGACCGACGCACCTGCTACAACCACACAGCCTCCCCCTGCTCCCACATCCCGAGCCTGAAAGCCTCAGGTAGGTAACACCGGCTTCAGGAAAGCAAGCACTCATTTGCGCCACCCCACTCAGCTAGGGCCCAAGAAGCCTGCCTGAAGCTGTCCCTCAGCAGGATTCATGCAGCAGACACCACTGGCTACCAGCTCCAGAGCCTCCCACGTGCAGGCCACACACATGTAAGTGCACGTAGGGAGGTCCAGGGCAGCAGGTTGATGAAGATATGGGAAGCCGACCCGTAAGCAACCAACCTTTTATTTAGCCCCTGCTCTGGGCAACCAATGGGCATGACTCTTACTACAGGCGACAGCACATGGGGCAGGATTCAGGAGACTGGGGGCCCTCACCAACTCTGCTGCTAACACCTCATACAACCTTAGAAGAGTCATGTCATATCTCAGGGCCTCAGCCTTTCCCCCTGTCAAATGGACTCATACTACCTGCTATGCCTAACTCACAGAACTCAGACATGAGGCAAGTCATCACTGAACATCTACGACTGGCCAGACATTGTTTCTAAGCATGAGATATCGTGGCAAGCATGACAGGCAAAAGCCCTACCTCATGGAGTGTACCCTCTAGGGTTGGGACGGAGCCTTCTAAGACATGCATGCAGGAATACTTTGAAAAACCATGACGTGCTACCCTTGCATCATGGATGGGGACATTATCCTCCCACTCTGGACCAATTATGCACCGGACTCACACACACAGCAGACCTGTTCTAAATGCCTTGCATGTAGTAACCCTACAATCACAAGCAGCCCCCAACACCAAGGAAGGCACTTTGAATACACACACCCCACGAACAAGCAAGCTGGGGCCCAGAGCAGGGAAGCCGTCTTCCCAGGATAACACAATCAGTCGAAGGCAGAGATAGGCATTTTGATACGAGGACACATGTATCTACCCATGGCATTGCCCTGCCTATACTGAGAAGGAAATTAAGTGTCCTACCCCTCTTGATAGCTCCCATGCTGGCTGGAGGTGCTGAACTTCCTGTGTTGAATTCTTCTATCATGAACTGGGGGAGTAAGGCCATGCCACCCCAGGCTAGCAGGACTGCCCCCAGAAGGAGGAAAGGAAGCTCCATCCTAGGATGGACGTCCTCTAACGTCCTCTAACGAGAGGACAGCTTCTAACAGGACAGCTGCACCCAGGAGAGAGGCCTCAAACGGACAGGGAGATGGTCCTTGCATCTCCCTCTCTGGGCCCCTCTCCTGGCCGGGCTTCTGCAAGCAGGCAGATCTCTAGTTGCGGGCTGCCAATGGAGGCAGGCCAAGACTAGGACGCGGGCAGGGCCACGTTATGCTATGTAAGGCAGTAGATCTGGCTCTGTTATTTCCCTAGTGCCAGCCCCAAGTTTTCAGTGAAGCCCTGTGTCAATGTCCCAGGCCAGGTGTCCAACAACACAAGGAATGAAGGAAAGGCTGAAAAGCTATGCCCCCAAACTTGAGCCACAATGGTTAGAGGAAAATGGTGCTCCCTTAACTAGTATCTTGCTGGAAGTACTAACAGGTGAGACATTCCTCAAGAGAAAGGTAAAATTGGAGCGAGTCAAGGACATACCCTTTGCCCACATGGAGTATTTTTCTCCACTGCCCATGTTGAAGGATCAAAGTCCTGGCTTCCTGAGGCAAGTAACAGCTTCCTTTTCAGAAGGGAAGGATGCTAATTTAGGGCAGAGAATGCAACGTGGAGGAAAGGGGCGAGATTCAGGGACTGTGCAGTGACCTCCCCGCCCCCCCCCCCACCTCAGCCATCCAAGAGACTCTCCTGAGCTGGGCAATGATGCTCACATCTGGTGTGCTCACCACCAGCGCCAGGGTGGAGCAAAGTAGAAAGGAAAAGAAGGCAGAGACAAAACCCCCTCTTGGGGCAGTCCTGGTGAATCCAGTTGGGAGGATGGAGCCTCAGAGAAGACAGAAGACTGGCCCTGCTCCCAGGCCCAGAGGGGGTCATCACTCCTGGGCAGCTCCCATCTGATACTGGTTCTAGCTGGAGTTGCCTCTCTCTCGACGCCTCCAGCATAGATCTGAGTGTGCTGCGTCCCGAGGGGTGCCACGGCATCCCGAGCTGTCTTCATTCTGCCGCTGGAGGCAATGGGAAATCCCCAGAGCCTCAGGCTGCCTCTGGGATTTCACACTGTTTTCTCCTGCCTCGCTTTCTCTTTTATCTCCTGGATTCACATACTGCTGTGCTGTCTACATGGTTGTCAGCCTGCCCGTCTTAGCTCTGTGATCTCATGCAGACACACACAACATACGAGCTGGAAGGGGCCTTGGAAAACATTCCCGAGCAAGCATCTCAGACTCAGGCACGCCTCTCCCCCAGAAACCGGGTTGTGTCTAGGCAGAAGCGAGGCTGGGGAGTGGCGAGGGCTGGCTGTCCTGCTTCTGAGCACATTTTCAAAAGTGGAGCATTTTTTAAGGTAAGATGTTGACATCATTGCTAAGTCCGTGAAGAAAAGATGCTAGAAGCAGTGTGAGAATAAGACCCTGAGACAAGCAGAAAAGGTAGTACATGTGTGGTATTGTTTTTATATGCTGCCCCCCAACCTAAGCATGGCACAAGCCCCCCAAGCTTTGCCTCCCAGATGGAAAGCCCCAACCAAGGTTTTGGTGTCAGGGTATATAAAACCACTCAGAGAATATACTCATGGATCATGAAATTGATTCAAAGATGTAGGCAGAGTACTATTTACATATGAAATAAAATATATATATATCATGGAGTGACAGGAAAAATCTGCACAACTTTATTAAGTAAACGTGTGCATGGAGTGGGTAACTATGGATGATGCTCCTATATTTTGAGGAGAGAAATGGAGAAAGAGCCCATTCACCTTTTATTCTTTTCTCCCCTTAAAGAATTTCAGTAGAAAATTCTCAAAAGCTTTTTTCTCAAGTTTTTTTTCCAGCTTTACTGAGATGTAAGTGACATATAACCTGGTGGGAATTTAAGGTTATTACTTTGTATACCAAGTTCCTAGTGGCCCCACTTTACAGATGAGAAAACTGAGACCTAGAGAAAGAAAAGAACAGAAGCAGACTAAAATCCCAAGCCCCTGAACCCCATAATCAATGCTCTTTCCAGCCAAGTATCACTCAACGATAGGGCACCCCACTAAGAGGCCAGGAACTGTTTCCAATTGAACTCATCCTGCCCTGTGACTGGGACAGCATGCTACAGAGACACATCCTTAACTAAAGAATTCTGCCAAGCACAGCAAAACTTTGAGATTCCAGCCAGGGTTCGGCTGATATTACAGACTTGATCCTTCAGGAAAGACCCTTTGTCCCCTGAGCACGGCGTGTGTTGAGCAGAGACCCTTCCATGCAGCCTGGCCAGCACGTCTATTCCAGCCACCACTAAGATGATAGAAGGGTACCCGGAAGTCACCCTCTCCTTCCGGAGATTCTGGGAAGTTGGTTCTGCAAAGGGACACTCCACGGTTCTAACAGGATAGATACTTGCACAGTCCACAAGGGGCAGGGGGGAGGTCACCTGTCAGTGACAGAGTAACAAACCTCCCTGAGCCTCAGTGGGAAAATACTCCCTAGACAAATCTGCAATTTCCAGGCACTTCTGAAACCTGGAAGAATAAGAAAAGGGCTTGGATACAGAAGACGAGAGAGACTGTATTCAAAGAGACAGCAAAGTCCTGGGAGCAGAGAGCCGGCCGGTGCACTGGGTGGCAGGAAAGTGGATGGCACTGTGTAGGATGGGACCCTAGTTTGCCTCTGCTGCAGAAAGGCAGAACCGGTGGGGGTTAAAACAGGGACCTCCGCTGGGTCAAGCCTCCCCTGACCAGGCTTGAATCCTAACTCCTCCATTCACCAGCTGTGCGACCCTACTGTGGTGCTTTAATTCTCTGGGTCTGTTTCCTCATCTGAAAACAGGGGCAAAAATGGTGTACAAATGTTATACGTACAGAGAGGATGAGGAGGGTGAATATAGGCTGAGCACTTGGCTCTCTCCACGTGGTGAGTGTGACAAGTACCCACGGAGGCCTCTGCCTACTGGGTGGTCAGACAAGCTGCGGACATATGCACTACAGCTCTCTGCTCCCCTTCCAGGTTTCAAACATCAAGTAGTGGGGCGCCTGGGTGGCTCAGTCGGTTAAGCATCTGCCTTCGGCTCAGGTCATGGTCCCAGGGTCCTGGGATCGAGCCCCACATCCCTGCTCAGTGGGGAGCATGCTTCTCCCTCTCCCTCTGCTGCTCCCCGCCCCCCGCCACTTGTGCTCAAATAAAAAAATGAATAAAATCTTTGGAAAAAAAAAAAAAGAAACATCAAGTATTAGGAGTTTTCTTTAGGAATATATACATGTATTCACGATTGCTTTTATTTTTTTCAGCTTCCTTGAGGTGTAATTGACAAGTAACATTTTAAGATATTTAAGTGTGTGTCATGGTGAATTGAAGTATGTATACACTGTAAAAGGACTTCCACCAAGAAGTGCTGAGATCTGACACTCCAGAGGGTCCACTTTTGTTCTTCCTGCCTTTGCCATGATGTGCACGGTTTTCTCTCATCATGGACACACCACCGGCCGGGATGCAGCCCTTGAGCTCATTTAATTGTGCAAAAAGTTGGGATGCCTGGGTGGCTCAGCTGGTTAAGCATCTGCCTTTGGCTCAGGTCATGATCTCAAGGTCCTGGGATCGAGTCTTACATTGGGCTCCCGGCGCAGTGGTGAGCCTGCTTCTCCCTCTCCCTCTGCCCTTCCCCCTGCTTGTGTGCTCTCTCTCTCTCAAATGAATAAATAAAAATCTTTAAAAAATAAAAAGAATGCAAAAAGTTAGGAAGCAGCCTTTGCATTACTACTCCCCAAACAGCACAGACATTAACATTTTAGTGACAAAAAGGCAACATCCATTTTCTCAATAGCATCCTCTTGATGAGTGAAATATTAATCTAAATGGGTTTTTTTCCTTTTTTGCCCTTTGGGTCTCCATAAAATTACTTCTGTTTTGAATTTTTGAAAATGTGGCCCATCCATCTTTTAAATGTTCCTGAGTTGGCCCTCATGAATAAATGGTTCTTGCCATTGCCCCAGCTCTTCCCCTCCCCCTGCACCAGAGAAAGGGTCCCTGGGGAGATGAGGTGGCAGAGGACAGAGGCAAGGTGACACTGCCCAGTAAGATGAAAGCTCCTCTCTGACTGGGCGCAGGGTGAGCACTGATCCAGAAGTATGCCCACCTCCTGCTGGGCACTCACCAGGCCCCCTGCACCGTGAACCAAGCAGTTCATCCATAACGCACACCTAGCCAGAGCCTGGGTGCCTCTGTGGGCCCAGAGGAGCCACCGAATTGCTCAGCAATGAGCCCACCTCCGATGTCTCAGGTGCATCACACTCCCAGAAAGCAGCTTCCGTCTCAGGGCTGTTCCCAGGGAAATACCTGCACCAGGCCCAGAGCGTCCTGCTGACCCACCCTCAGGGCTCAATGTCAGCAGCAGGCTGTTATCATGAAGGTGTAGGTGGCCAGGAGATGAGCTCAAGGCAACCACAAAGACACAAGGTCCTATCTGAGGGTCACCTCGCCCCTCCCCCTGCCTTGTCCCACTGCCTAGTTGATGAGTAGTTCTGAAGCCCGGAAGGGCATCAGAATCCCCCATAGAGCTGGTCTAAATAGCACAGATTTCATATTCCACTCCTGGATATTTCAATTTAGTAGCACTGCAGTGGGGTTTCATCTATTTTTTTAGGTTCTAACAGGTGGTTCTTGTGGCCACGACTAGGAACCACTGGCCTAGGCTACTCACTACAAATAAAGGGAGGAGAAGCCCACAGGGCCCCCTCTCTGTGGCAATACAAGCTCTTCAAAGCAAGCTGAACAATTTCTTCGGTCAGAGCCGGATTTTCCACCTCTGCGGGTGAGTCTAGCTGTTTCTTTAACCCTCTGAAAGCCCAACAGAAAAACTGTCACAGGTGCCCTGAAGACATGTCCTGAGGAAAAAAAATCTCTGATGAGGTGAGGAAGACTCCACAGAAATTGCTTTTGCAATTCAGAAATGAAGAAGACCAAGAAAGAGTCCAGAAGAACCTTTGCCTCCATCTAATGAGCACACATACTTCCTAAGGCCTAGGCCTTCCAGTTCCTGGAAACATTGCTGTCTGCAAAGACTCCCAGCACTTGAAAGGCCCTAACTTCACAATCATGGCACAAAGCCCACGGAGTCAACCGCCACAGTGCATCTTCTCAGACTAGGCAGTTCCTGAGGGACTTGGGGAAGGTGGGAAACAAGGAAGATGCGGGAACAGTCAGTCACAAAGGGGGTCAGGTGGGGTTGGCGATGACATCTTACTAGCTACCCCCATCATGTGAAAGTGATTTCTCTTCTGAGAAAAAACATCCGCTAACAAGAACTTTATCTACGACACTTCTTCCCTATGTCTTCACTCCAACACAAACATTTGCACACATACACAAACAGGCACACACGCACACAGGTGTGCCCCACAGAAACATGGAGCAGACAAAGAACTCTCCTGATCAGGAAGAGGAGAGCATTCATTCTCGGGAATGGTTGTGGGAGAACAGAGAGATGGAGAGATGGAGAGAGGTGTCTGATGGACTTCAGGGAAAGGATCAGCAGGGCCTTTCCTCACGGGCCAGAGTGATTATATGACAAAGTCACAAGGCCCTTGGTGCTTCTGAAGACTTGATTTGAGCCCAAATAAAACTATGGATCGAGGGCCATTTCTGACTATTATAAGAAGTGAGTCTCCAGGCTGACAATCCCATAGGTCAGGAAAAAAAAAACAGAATTATATATCTTAAAGAAATAACCTGAAAACTAGAATCAAGGAACAGCCAACCTCCCTTCTAAGAGAAAATAAAAATCATTTACTCACATGACACTTCAGTGTCACCTGCTTTTTCAACCTCAGCTTTCTGAACCGAACATAAAAAAACAGTTGTAAAACTTTACTTCAGCCAACCTCACGACAAAAAAATCTAACAGTTTCTTATAGCTTTAAGCAGAGTCCTGTGCCAAGCATCTTGAAGTGTTCCAAGATCCCAGCCCCCACGGTGGAGTAAGAATGATGTATGAAGCCATATAAAAACATCATTTTCCATTTGGCGCAGAGAGCATGGAATAAGACTTTGGAGGTTAAACTAAAGAGATGGAAAGGGAACAGTATAGGGATCCAAACTTAGCTCCCCCATGCCCCTTGCACACACATAGGCCTCACATGGGTGACATCTAGAAATGAAGTTAGTGCGGGAGAAGCCAAGAAGCTTGGTTGTGTTTTAGGGGGACTCTGGTTTGCGTAAGGGTCCCAATGAACGATGAGATTCTTGATCATCACTACCTAAGAACGAACTTGGGCAAACACTGACATTCTATAAAGAAGCAACAGCAAAATGCAGGTTTTTGAAAGCATTCTGAGCTCCTCTCAAAGAGGGCTGGGCAAGAATCCAGAGTGGACACATGGTGTAGCCAGAGAGAAAGAGCTTGGACTTCAGATTGAGGTTCTAAGCCACTTTTTACCACCTACCATCTGGGGGACTTTGGACAAGTGAGCGAACCTCGCCGAGTCTGTTTCTTCATCTTTAAAAAATGGAAATACAGCCCCCTGGGTGGCTCAGTCAGTTGAGCATCGACATTGGACATTGATTTTAGCTCAGGTCATGATCTCGGGGTCCTGATATGGAGTCCCGCATCGGGCTTATGCTCAGTGCAGTGTCTGCTTGTCCCTCTCCCTCTGCTCCTCCCCACACTCGCACTCTCTCTCATTCTCTCTCCCTCACACACAAATAAATAAAATCTTTAAAAATGGAAACACCAAAAAAAAAATAGAAACATTTTTCAAAATGACTGGGAGAAATTGAAAGTCGTAATTCAGGTGACAGAGGTCTGTCTACTACAGAAGCATCAGTGTTGTTGATGACAATGAAGACAGTGATAGAACAAGGCAACTCCTCACTCATCTCGAAGCCACGATCATGCCACATCAGGTAGAACCCAGGACCCTGGAGATATGAACCAGGTCCATCTAGAACCCAGGATCACGATGAGCATGGGTCCCAGGGTCATGGACATGTCCAACCGAGTGCCTCATGCTCAACACCAGGGGATCATCTTTCATCAGCACCCAATGGTCATATTGTGATGATGCACCTGTGTGCCAAAACACACTAAGAAAATGCAGTCACTGGGGCATTTCCCCAGCTCCAGCCTCTGGCCCATCGATCACGGATACAATCAAATCCCGATGCCTCAAACTCCTCTCCCACGGGCCCTCTGGGTCCAAGACCGAAAGTCACCGAGGCAAACAAGCATGTGTTCTATTTGTTGGTCCTCTAGCTGTAATTGCTGGTTGGTTGGAGACTAATATAAATAACTCACTCAGATAATTCTGGCAATTAAGTCTGGCAAAACAGCAGGAGATGAACGCGACATATAGTGCTCAGAGAGGAGCAAAAGAGGCAGGTCTCTCAAAGGTAGGGAGAGCTAGGCAAAGAAATTAACTCCAGAGCGGTTTGCAGGGAATCAGGCTCTCCAGGCTCATTAGTTCAATCTTGGCAGCTATCAATCACTGCCAAAAGGCAGTTTAATCTGGCCCCAGAGCTTTCAGGAACACGGAATCAAGGCCCACAGTTAGCCCTTCAATGTTGAGTTCATGAGTTATGAGCATCCCCCAGCTGGGAGGGCACAGGCTTCTCCTTCCCAGCATGTGCCCTGGGCATAAAGGATGTGTGGATAAATACAAATACCCAGACAGCCAGAGGTGACAGAAACAGGTCTATAATATTAGCCCAACTGGGTTTATGAGAAACAAGTGTGCAGTTCAATCCTGTTTATATGGTTCATGGGAGACTCTGGAGCAGTGACAGAGAATATAATTCTCATGCTCTTTAGGGCTTCCAGAGATGAACAGGAGACCCAGAAAAGACAGTAATAATGTGCTATTAGCAGAGAGGCTGGGTGATTCTGAATCCCCCTCGCCAATGTTTTCAAAAAAACTTTAAGCTGTCTGGCCAAGTTAAAAAAATTCAGACTGCCAGGGAAAAGGGTTTGTTTTTTTTTTCCTCTTTACACCATTCTAGAAGCAAGTAAGCTAACATCCCAATCTGGAATTACAGAAAGATTGCACCAAGCAAGGCATTTGGGTGTGCAAATTATAACAAATTCTAAATAATAGCAATATTAATTAATAAGAATTCTTCTCTTTCACCTTCAGCCGAATAATTTGCAAAGTTCCATCTCATATGATCCTTACAACAAACCTCTAAAGTGGGTATTCTTATGCCCCTGGTATGGATAAGAAAAAGGCTCAGAAAGTGGGTTCTTGCCTCTCCAGATTCCAGATGAACTCCTGGAATGTCCGTAATTCTGGTCTTAGAAAAATAAGAACACAGATGTCAGGACATGCCTCTTGAGTCGGGTGATACCCACGTGGCACCTCACTCCGGGTGCAGACTCGCAGGGGCAGAGCCTGAGGAGATAGCTATTTCATGAGATCCATCTGACAAGGGTTATACTAGGGGAGGGGAGAACAGAGAGGAACAATCGAGGCCCTGAAAGACAGAACTGAGAACTCGGGCCCATGGTTCAGCAGCTTACCTGAGATGACAGGGGCCCTAAGGAAGAAGACGCCAGGCTCCCGGCCAGTCCCAAGGAGGTAGGTTCCTATTACAAAGTTGCTATCAGTTATGCACCTTTTGTCCACAGACCTGCCCTGCTAGTCAGAAACACTGCTGCATCTCAAAGAAGGCCTCCACAGCAGCCCTGGAGTTCCAATAAGGTCTCTGCTTGTCCAGATGGAAGAGGGCGAAGGCACAAAATAAACTCGAGAAGCAGAGGCTTGGAAGTAAGCATTGAGCCAGACATCTTGACATAGAATCGCCGGCAGAGTCTCCGTGTGCTGAGCCCCAAGGCCTCTCCAAGCAACACCGCTTTCTAACAAGCGGTGTTAAAATGGCTGTGGCCTATAAGCCTTCGGCGGAGAGCAGGTGATACAACTTCATCGCAACACCCCCATGCACGCTTAGGCTCCTGAGCTACATGGGGAACGTGAGGGACTGACTTCTGGCCATATGCTGGAAAAGGCCTGATGGGTTATGTTGCCTGGGGGCTTCAGCCCCAGAGGCTGGGCCCTCTCTATGCCTTTGGTTAGCCCAGCCCCTGTTGCCTGGCAACATTCAGTGGGTGTTCAGAACTGTAATAGGTGGGATCTACTGGTGGTCTCTTAGGGACAACTACAACAGGGCTAAGAGTTGGAATGTTCGCACTGGTGCAGATCCACCAGCTAAGACACTGAAATACTTTGTCCAGGCCCATCCCCATCACGCTGCCCACACACGCGCCTCCCTTCGTTCCCGCTGGGACTGGGGACTAGGGAAGCAACAACAGCCCCATAAGTTATAGTCATACCTTTGAGTTTATGTAAATATCCACTTGATTTCGAGGAAAAAGGAAAAAAAAAAAAGGAGCGGCTGCAGCTGGCTCCACCCCTGCACTTGAACACCCAGCTGCTTTTTTACACCATTTCCCGCCCAACAGGGAGAAACCACCATCTCCCCCAACTACCATCCCAGCAGAGTCATGGCACACCAGCCCTCAAGGGCTCATGTGTTTAAACTGCACGTGATGACCCATCGGCAGCTCACAGAACCAACTTCACAGCTCACAACTGGCATTTTTCAACTGAAACAGAAAACAAGGTAACAGGAGCGCCTGGGTGCCTCAGGTCATGACCCCACAGTCCTGGGATTGAGCCCCCGCATCAGGCTCCCTGCTCAGCGGGGAGTCTGCTTCTCCCTCTGCCTGCCGCTCCCCCTGCTCATGCACTCGCTCTCTCTCTCTGACAAATAAATAAATAAAATCTTAAAAAAAAAAAAAAAAACCTGAAGTGGGAAAGTCTGCCTTACAGAAAGGTGCTGATCCGTGGAACTCTGGTTTCATTATATTCATGGATATATATGTAATGAGTCGAGAAAGAAAAAGGACATCTCTTGTTGTGGGTCTCGAGGGGAAAAACAGTTTGCAAGCCCCAATCCAGCTAATCCCACCCTGCCACTGATGAGGAAACTGGCCCATGCAAGGCCACCGGAGGGCGTGGCGCATGGACGTGGCTAGCAGTCCACAGGGCCTGCAGCCTTCACTTCTCTTGGAAGTGGCTCTGGCTCTGGACACGGATATCAGGTTTCCTGGATGCTAAGGAGCCAGCTCTTCAGCCCCCAAGAGTGGCACTCAAGTGGTCTCTAGTGTGGCTGTGACTTTGACCAGCAGACTAAACCTAGCGCCTGAACTCCTGACCCCAGCCACGAGGCCTCCACCGAGACGCAGCTGTCAGGGCCTCCCATTCCCCCAGCCAGGCTGAGGGCGGTGTGGTTCGTGTCCAGCCTCCACCTCCAGAACCTTCCTCTGCCACCTCCAAAGTCACCTTCAGACCCATGTTCGTCAATGAGAAATCGCATAAATCCCACAGTAGAGACGACTGAAACCTGAAACCATGGAAAACATAACTTCTTTTTCCAAGAGGACCTGGTTAGATAAGAGCTAACATTCATTGAAAATTAACTATTTGGCAAGCATTGTGCCGGAGGCTTGCACACATTATCTCACTTGACATATAATAAAGCCCTAAATGGTAATATCACACACACACACACACACACACACACACACACACACACAGCCATCATCTCTACCATGTGTGTTCTATTCTAAGCATCCCATATGCATTGACCAATCTCACCCTCAGCTCTAGACAGCAGGTGTTATTATAGCTGCCATTTTGCAGGCAATGAATTGAGGTAAGAGAGGCTACATGACTTACCCGATATCACACAGCTAATGGACGACAGAGGCAAGACTGGAACCCAGGTGGTCAGGTTTCAGAGCCCACCCTTGTAACTACCTCTACTGTTTATGATTAGCTCCATTTCCAGGTGCAGAAAGAGATCCAGAGGAGTTCAGTCATCATGCTGACTCTACCCAGACACTACCTGTGAGCCAGGGTCCTCCTGGACCACCTGTCCACCATACTTAACAGTGGGTAAGGTAGGGCCAAGAGCATCAGGATGGACATGGATGGGTAGGCTGAAGACCCTCTCAGGGCCAAACCTCAAGTCTTTAATAACTGCCTCCTGGGGAGGTCCAGAGGCTTTCAGGGGAAAAGCCAGAGTGATAGAAATACTCACACAACTCGGGACAATAGCTATTTTATTTTGTTTTTTAAAAATTTTTTATTTGAGTATAGTTGACACAAATGTTAATGATAGTTCCAGGTGTATAACGCAGTGATTCAACTTCTCTGTATGTGAGGCTATGCTCACCACACAAGGGTAGCTACCATCTGTCACCACACAATACTACCACAATCCGGGTGACTGTATTTGACAACGGCTACCTCAACCAGAAGGGAGGTTTTTTAATTACGTTATCACTTTTGACTACTACAAATAGCCCAGATAAGAGAGAGCTAAAGCTCTTACTTGACTCCTTGAATTTTGGTCTGTTAATTACAGGGTCGGGGATCTGGAAAGGACCCTAAAACATATATCACTCAATACCGTCATGTTACCGATGAGGAAACCAGGGCGTTTGTGTGAAGTGTCATGCCCAGGGCCACACAGCTAGCAAGTGACAGAGTCAAGATGAAATCCTAGGGCTCTGGGATTGGCACTTTCTGGGTCGTCCACGGTAGTTTGTCTATTCTCCACCCCTGCTGACTCTGCTCAATAACTACCTAATGCACATGTCTAGAGCCCAGCCCACAGCTGACCCACCGCACCCGGACAATCCCGGGATCCTGAGACACAGGCTCAGCTGCCCAAATTTCCACCAGCGACTATGCCAGTCTCATGTGTATTTAGATTTTTTGAGTAAGCACCTGAATTCTGTGTGACCGATTTCAGCATCCATTGGAGGCAGCTGCTAAATTTAGAATTAACATCCCAGGCAGTCTGTTGCACAAATGTATACTTCTTCGGGAGATGTTGTCAGAAACAGTAAAATTGACACATAAAAAACAGTTTCTTCATTCCTTAATAATATTGAGCTGTGAAAATAAAGTATCTCAAACAAAGCTTTAGCCACAATGCCCTTTAAAATTAACTACAGTAGTCAAGGACTGTCCAGATTTGTTTTTAATGAAAATTCAGAAGCATCCCATCCTTATTCTCACTTCCAGTGCAGCTCCCTGGGCCTGGCACTTAACTCTAGCCACTTGTCACTACCCAATCTAGAGTGTTAGTAATTGATCATTTGGGGTGCCGACCTGTACTCTATGTGATAAAACCACGTTTGCAGAAGCTGAAGCATCTGCTAATTTTAATCACCGCCTTCTTTGTCTATTCCAATTAGTTACTTACATTCCCTTACACATGTCTCCCCTGTCCTCTGCATATTCATTCAGTGGTGCCTGGAGAGGGAGAGGCCTTTCATTGAGGACCTCTTAACCAAGTAGCTACTGCAAAGCAAAGCAACAATGCAGTGGGACTCACAGTCCACGTTGACTTGCAACCTTCCATCAAAACACCTCATCATCCCTTACCAGAGCAGATGGAAAAAAAAATTACTCTTATGCCCTGAAATTTTCCATTCTTGATCTCAGCCCAAAGGTGACTTTATTTTTATACTTGAGCAAAAAAAAAGTTCAACTATTTTTGATTCATGCCCAGGCTAAAGAAACACACTTTGTTCTTGTTAAAGCAAAGTAAGACTTTTTTTTTCTTAACACATAGGTAACTCATACAACTGAGCTTACAAGGCCCAAGCCTTCCCACTAGCTAGTGTTCACAGTGGTAGCACCTTTGTTGTAATTGGAAAGCCAGAAATCAATAGTCAGGGTGAGAGGGAGCTGGGATTCCACTTTCTGTATACCTTGTCCCCAGTTCCACTAAATAAGAATCACGTAGAATTCTGAAATTTTTCAGCTGGGTGACTGAGCCTGAAACTTTTCCTGGATGATAAGGAATAGGTCACCTGACTGCCTCTGTCCCCAGACCTTACTCACCTGCCCTCTTCCCATCCATCCTACCCACTCCAGCCCCCTCCCACACTGCTCCTTCTACTCTTGCTCCATCCAGCTACTCCCATCTCCATGGAAGAAGAGGGGGGATGGGTAGAGCACCTGGATGACAAGCATTAGGGGTGCAAATCACCCTTTATCTAACCAACGCCATAACCCCGTGTACCTCCCTGCTTCCTTAAGGAACCCCTTGGATTGCAGCTGCAAGAGTCTCCTCTCCACTCTCTCATCCTGCCCTAACACACACACACTGCAGGCCCAGGGGAGAGCCCACAGTGATGGGGCTGCCTCCATCCACCCTTGTGAGGGGGCCCGTGTGCCACACTTGGCAAAACCTCAGGCCCAAGCCCTGCCTCTGCCCCTCATTAAGTGTGTTCCTATGAGCAAGTCGCACCCATTCTGCAAAATGGGCCTGACCATATCTGTCCTGGCTGCCCCACAGTGTTGTTATGAGAGTCAAGGGAATCACGGAAGTGAGCACACTTGGGACTCAGCCCTCAACGTAAACGTGTGTTCCTATTAATAGGCACACAGTGCAGTACCGTGCGGTATGTTCCTTTAGGATAAAGTCCAAGAAATACTGGCATTAAGTGAATAACACCAGGCAGAAAACAAGGCACTAAAAGAGAAGAACAGATACTGGGATCTATAGGGCTCCTACTAAGGGCAAGTTTATGGTGGCTACAGCAATCAGTGAAGACTTCCTGGAAGAGGAGCCTTTGTACCCAACCTAGAGTGGCTCACCACGCTGATCCAGGATCCAGAGCTCTTCAAGGGCATGGGATCTGTCTCATATGTCTCGGTTTGCCCAGCCTCTTCCTGGCACCAAGTCATCTCATCATGGAGGAGTGTTGAATGAATGAAGGATGGGCAGAGCCCTGAATGAACAAGGGACTCGGACACCTGGGGGAGGAGGACGGAGTCCCAGGGAAGAACACACAGGTCAGGAGGGCTTGTTCAGGGCATGCTGCAGACCCATCGGGCAGAGCGAGGCTCCTGGAGGGCAGATGAGGAAGGGGTACTTGGAAAGGCAAGCCGAGGTCTGAGGGCAGAGGTGCAGACGGTGGGGTCCAGGAAGCATTCAGGCTTCTGAGCACAGAGAGGAGCAAAGGGAGTTCAGAGTGATGTCATCAAATCAGTATCTGGGGAGATGGCTGTGGCAGCTGCGTGCAGGACAGGCTGGGGAGTAAACCTGGCAGAGCGATCAGAAGGCAACTGCAATAATTCAAGCAGGTGGTGCGAAGGGCCAGCGGGCCGCATCACGCTTCTGGCAGCACCAGTCTCGGGGGCAGTGGGAGCTCCATTGAGGGCCACGCTCGGCAACTGTCCTCATTAGACTGGACCGCAAGTGGCCACCCGTCCTCCTGCCCGACGCCCAGCCCCGGCTTCCTGCAAGTGGTCACCTTCCCCCTCCTGAATCCTGCTAGAGTGGAGCCAGTCCATTTTTAGATGACAGCTCCCTCAGTACGCGCTCCCTTAAAGGAGATAATAAACAGGGATGAGGCTGGGGGGGGGAGGGCATGGGGGGGCGGAGGGGGCAGGGAGAGAGCCTCCACAGCTGAGCGCATTTTCCTAAAGTGGTGTCCTCCCAACGACTTCATAAGGTAATATGTTGATATGACAGTTAAGACTATGATTAAAAAAGAAGGTAGAGAAAAAAGTGGGAAAGGAAGGGCCAGAAAGTTAACCCACGTTCTGTTTAAACATTGGTGAGACGTAACTCCTGGTGGGGAGGAAGCTCCAACGACAGGCCACCTTGATTCCAATCCAGCCCCTGTCGCTTCCTAGCCTGTGACCTTGGGCACCTGGACTTTTTGTGAGTCAGTTTCCCACATGTAAGATGACGTTAATGATAGTTCCCACCCAACAAGGGCAGTTGTGAGAATTAGATGGTTGATCAGTGCAGGACTGGGCGCTTGGGCTGTGCTTGATAAGTGGGCGGGTGACACGGCTACTGGGGAGACTGTGTTAGAGGCTGTCTCCCCAAGCACAAACTGGCTCTGACTCCTGAGGCTTGTGAGCAAGCCCCCTGCACTGTGGTGTCCCCTAGCAGGGGCACCACTGGGAGCTCCCTGCTCCCACTGGAATTCCAAGATGAAATGTGTCTCCCCCACAACCCCGGTTCTCTCGCCAGGGGACACCCAGAACAAGCTGATGCCTCTTCCCCATCACAGACCTTCAGACATGGGATGGTCACTGCTGTGTCTCCACAAAACAGTCTCTTCTCTACAGTGTTTCTTTGTGTTTCTCTCTCCCTTCACTTCTCTCACACTCACCTGCTGCACAGAGATTAGGCATCAGAGATACCTAAATAAGAAGAAAATGTTCTTTAAATGGAATAGCCAAAAAAAGAGCTTTGAAAATTATTGCCTAGGGGGGCGCCTGGGTGGCTCAGTCATTAAGCGGCTGCCTTAGGCTCAGGTCGTGATCCCATCCCAGGATGGAGCCCTGAGCCCCAAATCCCGAGCCCCAAATCCCGAGCCCCAAATCGGGCTCCCTGCTCAGCGGGAGGCCTGCCTCTCCCTCTGCCCCTCCCCCTCCACTCAAGCGCTCGGGCGCACGTGCGCGCGCTCTCTCTCTCTCAAATAAATAAATAAAATCTTAAAAATAAAAGAAAATCAGGGCGCCTGGGTGGCTCAGTTGGTTAAGCGACTGCCTTCGGCTCAGGTCATGATCCTGGAGTCCCTGGATCGAGTCCCGCATCGGGCTCCCTGCTCAGCGGGGAGCCTGCTTCTGCCTCTGACCCTCCCCCTTCTCATGTGCTCTCTCTCTCTCATTCTCTCTGTCTCAAATAAATAAATAAAATCTTAAAAAAAATAAAAAGAAAAGAAAATCATTGCCTAGGAATGCAATCCATGGGCTCTGGAGGCCTATATAAACGGAATCCCTTAGGCATGAAGCTGTAGCCCTGTGGGGAATGTCCCTGCATCCCACCCCCAGGAACCCTGCTCCAGAGAAGACGGAGGTTAGCTTCAGGTCCCCCTGATCTCCCAGGGCCCTGCTCAGGGCAGCCACCTGAAAAGCCCAGCAGCAGGAACACTTCTCACCACGCATGAATGCTGTGGGAAGCATTTGAAAATAAAGTTTCCGATTACTGCTGGCATTTCTGGAGTGTCCTGCTGCTGGCTGCAGCTGTCCTACGGAAGGCCAGTGACGTCACCTGCAGGCCTGACTGTGCTGAGTTCCAGGGCTGGGCTGGGCCCATGTCATTGGGGAGGGGAACCTGCCATTTCCTCCCGAAGGCCAACCCTGCTCAGGCTCACTGCTTCCCTTCCTGGGTAGAATTCCATTGTCATGACTTGGATTCACACCAGGAAAGGTCCAGAAACTATTCCGAGGTCCAGCACAACCTTATTAGATAATTTCTAAAAGCTTAGTATATGCCAAGCCTTGTTGCGGGTCCAGGCAAGCCCCCCAGATGAGACCTACTCCCCAAATCCTCACTGTACGCATTTCACAGAATGAAAAAAAAATGGTCTGCATTCCTCTGCTGGAGAGAAGGAGAAAATACAAAGCTAAGAAGGGAAAGAGAAAAAAGGGAGCAAAAGTCAAAGCAGAAGAATGGGTGGGGAGAAAATGGAGGGGGTCAGGGGAAGAAAAGCAGGAGGGAGGGAAGGAGATCCACATGCGAGGCTCTTTTTTGCCTCTGAGCTCCCCTACAGATACTTCCCATCCCCCTCCTCCTCCCCACTGTTCCAGGAGCTCAGGTCCAGTCCTCTGTTAGAGCTGACCAAGAGGACAGGGTGCACCATGCCTACAGGACAATGTAACAGACTGGGCCCAAGCCCAAAATAAGAGTCCAAGCTCAATGCAAAACTCAGATTTCCAGTGGGTTGGGATTGGATTAATTGGGAATAGGATTTGCAGGCTGAGCCTGACCAAAGATCCATTTCTGTCTCCATATTAACCAAATTCCGGCCCCACTCAAAGTCAGAACCCCACCATCCGTTCCCACCTCGGGACGGGAGGCCTGGCCAGAGCCTTGTTATCTGAGACTGGCCCCTCTAGCTAGCAGCCCACCTTTCAGCCATCGTGGCTGAAATTATAATTATTAAATTATATTTATTAACTATTATAATTATTAAATTATATATTAAATTATAATTTAATAAATTATAGAACCCTTCCCAAAGGAGAAGGAAATAGGAGAGACTATGTATTTTTCAGAATCAAGAGAAATGAAAGGAAAAGGAAAATCAAGACCCTTTCAAAAACTATCAAATAGGGCCTTCAGAGCAAATCTGTGCAGTCAGATTACATAAAAGGCAACTGCATCTGAGAGGTTTAAAAATTAACCCAAAGTTACATAGCCATTAAATGAAAGCCTGCCTGGGTCCCACGTGTTTTTTCCAATATATTATAATGCATTCAACTCTGCAAAACTGTAGATTTTTTTTAATGTTGTCTCTGATGTACCCTTATTCAGAATTGCTATCTTTATATTTCTAATAAAAATAACCTGTAAAAGTGCATGCCTAATGCTGAAGACCATATTTTCAATTTGTTATTATATTTTTCATTTCTGGAAGGTCTATTTCTTTTTCTTCAAATACCCAAACATTTTTAAAATTAGTATGTTTCTTGCTCATTTTTTTCAACAACTTATTTTTTTAACATCTGAAATACATTATATATCCAATTGGTCTTATCCATAAAACCCCGGGGGATCTGATTCTTCTATTTGCTGTTTCTGCTGACTTTCACTCATGGTGACTTGTTTCCTTGTCTGTTTTCTAATTTGGGGGTAAAGGCCCATGTTTTAATGGCTGGGTTTTACCTACAGGAATCTTTCAATGCTTGAACTATGAGTATGTCCCTCTAGAGAGAATTTTTCATTTGATTCTGACAGACCCTATGGAATACTATCAACCCAAAACAACATCAGGTTACTTTCACAGCTTGGGGTGTCTTGGGTCACACAGGTAGTATAAATTCAAAGCTGAACCTGCATGAAGGCACATCTATGATGACAAATTCTCACAGAAGACATTGTTTCACCCTCCCTCAACCATGCCAAAAGTGAAACAGATAAGGTCCCTTGTCTCCTCCCTTTGCACTGCCCTCTCCACCCCCCACCCCCTCCCAAATGTTTGTTGGACCACCTGTTCCCTGAGGATGCAGCCCTCCCCCGCTCAAGGGCTGGCTTCATGCAGGAATCTCATTTCCAACTTCCCACCTGGCAAGGGCCCAAGGTCTGGTCTCCTGGGCCTTCATAAAGGCCATGTTTTCAATCCTGTCTTAAAGTCTGACACTCCCTCTCCCTGATTTCTTCTTAGACATATCAAAGAATCTCTGAAGGCCTGGATCTGTGCCGTCTTCTGTACTTCACTGAAAGCTGAATGCTTCCTCTCATCTCCAGAGCCTAGAATTCCCAGGGCCCTCTAAAGCAGAAGCTTTAAAAACTTTAAGATTTTGAAGCCTTTATGGGGGGGGGGGGGGGTGAGCAGCCCCAGCAAGGTTTTAATGACCTACAAGGCTAATAGTAATGAAGAAAAGTGCATTTCACTGTGCAGTCAGCAGTTTCTATTAAAAGGCATCTGAACTATTATAAAGAAGAGAGAACAAAGAAGAAATATTAGAACAGAGCCAAGTAGATGTGAAAGGAATCTACAAAGAATGCAGAGACATTCCTGTCTTTTTACTTTGCTTGGTTATTCCTCATCTGTGGCACAGCAAAAGAAAGGTGACACCTTCTCAGCGTGTGCATGTATGTACACACACACACACACACACACACACACACGATGTTGGCCTTTGTTAAAGCTGGAAATAAGTGCATCATTTAGAGAATAATTCAGTTTTCTAAAGAAATCTGATCACACCAAACACCTGATATCACTACAGGCCACTAGAGATTCCATGGTTTATTTCATAGCCTTCGCTCACATCATCCTCACAAAAAAAAAAAAAAAAAAAAAAACTCTGTTTTTCACAGGCTGTTGACAGTCAACCTCCTGATAACTGGCCCTCCCCACTTTCCTCCACCCACCACTCTTTCCTCTCAAAAGCATTCACTGATTAATCAATAACACGCTCACACACACTTCAATTACGTCTGTAGGTCCAAAACTTCCTTACTCAAAACCATGGAGCCAGATGTGTTTTAGAATTCCAACTGTTTCAGATTTTAGAAAATTAATCAGGCGAATCTTTGGGATTCGGGCCACAAATCACTGTCACACACACTACAGTTTCTACAGGGACACACAGAACTCTCCAGACTAAGCTGGATGAATAAAGACCATTAACAGCCTTTAAGGGGAGGGGGGGGGCTTCACTCTGAAAAGTGAAGGTTTTCAGAGCTTTAGGGATTTGGGAATTGTAAACAAGGAGTTGTGCAGCCAGATCAATGGGTTCTCTGTCAAAATCTCTCACGCTTAAATCCCCAAACTCCTTGGGACTCAGCAAAATCCATGCTCTCGTTCTCAGAAGAGGAAGAAAAGGACAGTGACCAGGAAAAGGAGCAATGCATTGAGATGGGTGATGGCCAGAGAGAGCCTGAGCCTAGCCAGGCCTGGAAGCCACGGGTTTACAGGCATAAACCCACAGAGCATGTCAGGAAATGGCCCCAAAATGTCTCTAGCAAAGTCTCAGGTGCAAAGGTCAGGCTCAGGCCGGGTAGATAGTGGCAATCAGTACAGTTGGATTCTAGTCTCAGATCTGTGACAAAGTGCTGTGCAATGTGAAGCAAAGCTGTGGCTTCCTCTCATACAGTGTGAGGAGCCAGATCTCACCAGTAATTTGCAAATGGCAGGAATTAGCCCACTGGTTGATCATGAAATTTACTTAATGGAGTATGAGTGATATTTTTTAAATAAAATAGAGTAGAATAAATCCAATACATCAAGTTGGCCCATGTGGTAAGAACTGTTTCATGAATTTTTATTCTGTGAGATATATGTATGTAGGTAGATAGATATAGAGATATATACATAGATACACATATGTGTAATCTAGTACATTATATATATATATGTATACATATGGGCATGCATATATAATACACAGATATATATATACACATACATACACAATGTCCAATGTATTTCTTCCTATGGGACATGGTCTAAAAAATTTCAAATTTACTTGCTAAGGAATTTCTTGTGAAAGGCAAAAATGAACTACTGGGATTTCATCAAGATGAAAAGCTTTTGCACAGCAAAGAAACGGTCAACAAAACCAAAAGGAAACCGACAGAATGGGAGAAGATATTTGCAAATGACATATCAGATAAAGGGCTAGTATCCAAAATCAACACCCAAAGAAGTCAAACTTAACACCCAAAGAACAACTAATCCAAGCAAGAAATGGGCAGAAGACATGAACAGACATTTCTCCAAAGAAGACATCCAAATGGCCAACAGACACATGAAAAAATGCTCTACATCACTCGGCATCAGGGAAATACAAATCAAAACCACAATGAGCTACCACCTCACACCAGTCAGAATGGCTAAAATTAACATGTCAGGAAATGCCAGATGTTGGCAAGAATGCCAAGAAAGAAGCACCCTCCTACACTGTTGGTGGAAATGCAAGCTGGCGCAGCCACTCTGGAAAACAGTATGGCGCTTCCTCAAAAAGTTGAAAAGAGAGCTACCCTACAAGCCAGCAATTGCACTACTGGGTATTTACCCCAAAGATACAAATGCAGTGATCTGAAGGGGCACCTGCACCCCAATGTTTATAGCAACAATGTCCACAATAGTCAAACTATGGAAAAAGCCCAGATATCCATTGACAGATGAATGGATAAAGAAGACATGGTATATTTAGGCAATGGAATATTACTCAGCCATCAAAAAAAAAAAAAATGAAATCTTGCCATTTGCAACAACGTAGACGGAACTAGAGGGTACTATGCTAAGCGAAATAAATCAATCAGAGAAAGACAATTATCATATGATCTTGCTGATATGTGGAATTTAAGAAACAAAACAGAGGACCATAGGGGAAGAGAGGAAAAAGTAAAGCAAGACGACATCACAGAGGGAGACAAACCGTAAGAGACTCTTAATCTCAGGAAACAAACTGAGGGTGGCTGGAGGGGAGGGAGGTGGGGGGATGGGGTAACTGGATGACGAGCATTAAGGAGGGCATGTGATGTAATGAGCACTGGGTATTATATTAGACTGATGAATCACTGACCTCTACCTCTGAAATCAATAATACATTATATGTATCAATTGAACTTAATTTTTTTTAAAAAGAATTTCTTGTGAATCTCTCTGAACAAATATCCTGTGAATTATTTCTTCTGGTATCACATAATACAGGCAACTCTATTAAAGTCACCCCAGACTGAAAATCAAGAAGAGGTTTTGCTAAACCCTTTGTTTTTCAAGATGTGCTTTAAAGACTAGGACTTGACTTCTTATTTTGTCTCTGCTGCTTACTCACGATGACTCCTTGGGCACATACCTAATCTTTGGGCCTCAGTTTCCCCATTTGTGAAATGCAGAGGTTGACCATCACAGACCCCCCAAGAGCAACTGCTCATGTACAACGGGAGAAATAATGGTCGAGAGGATTCCATGAGTTAATACTAAACACAGTCTCTCGGGCACTTGGTAAGAGCCATATAATTTCGTTTGTAAGATTAAATTAGGATTACTTTCCACATCTGGTGTTTCATGATGCTTTTGAGTCCAGCGTTTATAATGCACATACAGCTTCACCCGGTGGTTGGAGCCAATGGCTATTTTCGGAGGCCCTCGACCCCGGCCGCTGCAGAGCCTGGGTCTGGAGACCGTAACCACCACCTTTCTCCTGCCTTGTCTTAGCCCTTGGAAGGCTCAGCTCATCCCCTCAATAAATTATGACCAGAATTCTGTGTTTGTTACCCAGCCTCCTGGGAGACGGGCAGTGGCATAGCAGAGGGATTACTCTGGGTAAATATTTCTCTAAACTTCATTCTTGCCACCACCAGTGTTCAGGGCGAGAGGGCCAGGCTCCCAACAACCCCCATTCTAAGGGGGTTGGGAGCCTGGGATGCTGCAGACTTCACTGTGTCCCCAACACAGAGCAAAGGGCCCCACTACAGGGGGGCTCCCACAGTAGGTGGCGTCGGGGCGGCAGGGGGCGGCAGGAGGGCAAGGAGAATTCCTGAACTGGGCTCTCACGGAGCTAGTGAGTGCCTTGTACAGAATATAGCTATTGCAGCAAGCAGGGTATCGACTTTACAGCACTTAGTACCTGGATCCACAAACGGCCACATTATAATTCCACCCCTCAGCCCGTTACGGGTATCCAATCCCGCTTCCACCCGCACGGGAATCTCAGCAGCACCTTTCCTGACACATGGAAGCCTGCCTCCCTAGGCGCTTTTCCGGGCCCCAGGGAGCACAGTGAAAGGCTCCCTGAGGCATACAACCTGGGGTTATTCTACCCAACTGTCCCCAGTTAACAGCTGAGAAAACGGAGGCTTATTTTTTTTTTTAAAGATTTTATTTATTTGAGAGAGAGAATGAGAGAAAGCACATGAGAGGGGGGAGGGGCAGAGGGAGAAGCAGACTCCCCGCCGAGCAGGGAGCCCGATGCGGGACTCGATCCCGGGACTCCAGGATCATGACCTGAGCCGAAGGCAGTCGCTTAACCAACTGAGCCACCCAGGCGCCCCAAATAAATAAATAAAATCTTAAAAAATTTAAAAAACATCTTAAGTCATTTAGGATTAAAGAGAATTTTTTTTTTTAAGATTTTATTTATTTATTTGAGAGAGAGAATGAGAGACAGAGAGCACGAGAGGGAAGCGGGTCAGAGGGAGAAGCAGACCCCCCGCTGAGCAGGGAGCCCGATGCGGGACTCGATCCCGGGACTCCAGGATCATGACCTGAGCCGAAGGCAGTCGCCTAACCAACTGAGCCACCCAGGCACCCCGAAAACTGAGGCTTATTATCGCATGGGCCTATAAAGCACTGGTCCGCAATGCTGTCTGCACATTCGTGCGAACCACCCGGGGAGCTCGTGGCTTGCCCAGTGTCCCTGCCACTGACCCAAGTATTTCCTCTGTTTATCTTCCCAAGGGATTCCACCGCGCAGCCGGGGCTGCGGGCCAGTGCTCCCAGTCCTGGTTATCAATCTCACCAGTGCTGCAGAGACACCTGGACCCCCCCCACCCCCAGGGGGGTCTGATTCACTGGCTTCAGAGTGCAGC
>NC_058408.1:105438011-105494276 GCF_002201575.2 Neomonachus schauinslandi
CCCCCCCACCCCCAGGGGGGTCTGATTCACTGGCTTCAGAGTGCAGCCGGACCCCCCCCACCCCCAGGGGGGTCTGATTCACTGGCTTCAGAGTGCAGCCGGAGAACTGGCATTTCTAACAGGCTTCCAGGCTGATGCTCCTCCAAGGAAAGAATCAGTGCTTCCCTGGTGGTCCAGAGAGCAGCAGAACTGTGAGGACCAGGACTCAAGGCCCACATAAGAGCCTCAGTTTTCTCAGCTGTGGGCTGGGAAGACGGACTCCTCGCTTAAGAAGCGCCGGTCTAAAGCCGAGCCCCTCAGACTTCCACATGCGCACCTGTGAACCTGGCTGAACTTCTAACCGTGCTTGGAGCGGCAAGCCCAGACTGGCGTGCCTACCACCCAGGGCTACGTTCTTCCCATGCTTCTCACTTCAGGCAGGTGTAGGGCCGGGGAACTCGCCCCTTCCCTAACAGGGATTTGTCTTCCTGACACTTCCACTCTGATGTTCTCGCTCTGTGGCACAGGATAAGGCGAATGGGCTTCTCTCCCACGAGACCTCCTAGGTATCTCGTCCCTCCCTCCATGCCTTGGCCCCTCTCCACACAATTCCAACAATTCCCGCCCGTCCCTTTATCTCTTCTTCTTCTGTCAGGGCAAACACAGCTCTCCACCAGGGGTGTGCTTCCTGGGTGCCCACCACATGCTGAGTCTGGGGACACAAGGGCAGAGACACCGGAAGAAACAGCATCCCTGTAAGAGGGGTGCCATGGGGGCTCCAGAGAAGGGACACTGAGAGCTGGAACAAGAGGACTGCGATGGAAGAAGCCCCGACCCTCCATCTTCAAGCCAGGGCATCTCAGGACCAGCCCTCTGCCCTCTGGGGTACCAGCCCCGTTCTCCAGGGAGGAGAGCAACGTCAGCCTGGAGGTGCTGCCAAAGGTGGACGAGAAGAGCGTTAACAATATTTACGTGGTCTCACAGCTACTGGGTGCTAGGCACTGTGCTCTAAAGTGGGTTATCTCTTTAATCCTACCAAAACCCCAAGAAATGCTCATTACTGTGGTGTCCCATTTTACAGGTGAGGAACGGAGACAAGATGGGAAGTAATATGCCTGAGAGGGAGTGAGAGAGCTAAAACTGAACTCCAGGCTGAAAAAGCTACACTCTTAACTGCCACGCCGTACTATTGAATCGGAGGCTGGGAGGTGCCTAGATTCAGCATTCTTCCAAGATCAAGGTTTCCGTGCAAGACGGTCACTCAAGGGTAGGTTGCTTCCGGAGCTGTCCCCATGCAGTAATAAATAACAATTTCATTTGACTCAAGACACTAGGCTATTTTAAATAATATATACATACATTACTTATATTTAATTATATAACAGAATATGTAATTATATCATTATAATACATAAACATATTTATCAAATGAGTATATGTATGTGCACGTATCTCTTTAATCTTACGACATCCTTATTAGGCAGAGAGTAAGTCCTCCACTTTACAGATGAGAAACTGAAGGAAGAGAGTTCTAGCAACTTTCCCAGGGGCTCACAGTTGTGAAAAGCCAGGATTTTGAGCTCTGACAGCCTTGTTCCCAAGTCATGCTCTCGATCCCCGACTCCACTGTTCACACTGGCTCCCTCTGACTATACTATCAGTTCAGAGCACAGTTCAAGGCTTCTAGGTGCTGTCTGTGCCCACACCATGCCCAGCTCCATCACTGAATCCTCTGTAGGTGCCTTGATAAATGCCTACTAATGACCAAACAGGTGCCTCCCACCCTATTTATAGCTCCCAGCATGGCCAACTGGCTATAATTAGCACAGCCTCCCCCAGGACTGCAGCTAAATTAAACCAGTGGGATTAGAGGCAAGAGCCTCGCTCAGTGCCTCCGGACCTCCAGCAAAGAGCAGTGCTGGTGCACAGGAGTCCCAGCTAGTCGGCCTTTCTCTTGGATGGTGCCTTGATCCAAGGGTTTCCCAATGGCCTCTAGTGGCCTTAGCTCAGTTCTGGGGGCTGATTTCTCCTAGTATCCCCTAATCAAGCGAAAAGAAGAGGAGTGATCCCTTTCTCTGACGTTCAAGGAACCAGGAGTCTGGTCCTGGCTCTGCCTCTGATCAGCCCAGCAGCCAAGGGACTCTACTTCTCTGGCTTTCAGTTTCGCCTCTTGAAATGAAGAGGCCAGATGGGTCCATTGCTAAAGTCCCTCCCAAACATTTCCCAGAACTCAACAGGTGGCTGCTGGGGATGTCCTGGGGTTGCGGCAGATGCCAGGAAGCTCTAGACAAGGGCCTAGGGAAGGTGCTGCCCACCCACCAGGGAGCTTGCTGTGACTTCTCAGGCCACTGCGATGTGGGCCTGGGGAGAAGAGCTGCATGGCCTCTTGCCACCTCCTCGAGGCTGAAGAGGGAATGGAAGAGACAGTTTTAGAAGAGAGCTCATCCTTCCCTGTCACTCCAGGGCTTCTGGCTGCCAGTGCTCTGCTCATTCAGGACTTAGATGTCATCTCCTCGATGGCCTTCCTGGCCTCCTGATCTAGACAACCCACCCCTCCATCATTCCTACCCCCCTTCAGAGCACTAATGAGGACTGAAAACTGTTTCTCACTTCTGTGTTAATGGGTACATTGTCTCCCCCTATGGAATCCTAGCCCCAAAGGGACAGAGCCCAAGTCTGTCTTCTCGACCTCTAGAGTACATGGTGTGGACCAGCCACTCCATCCACGTCTCCTGACTGGGTGAGCCATTTCTACCCACACAGAGGCTGCTGTGCTGAGCATCTGGCCCCAAGTTCTCAGAGCCTTTGGGCTTTCCCCTAGTTTTCCTATCCAAACAGTGAGTCCCCAAGCAGGGAACCACTAAACCAGAGAGGTGGGCCTGGAAGGCCTCCTGGAGGAGATGATCTCTGCAGGGAAGAGTCAGTGACATCTAGCCCAGGAAGGGGAAAGGATGGAGAGAAGAGAAGGAACAAAGCACAGAGGTGAAAATGGCCCGTGCAGGAGATAGAAGTAGCCGGAAGTTTCTAAGAGCATAAAGCGCAAGAGAAGTGAGGTGGGGTGGGGAGGCAGGCAGATGGCAGTGACTGAAGCCTTGGACGCCATGCCAAATAGCATGAATTTTATCCTACAGCTTGGGTATCAGCAAACTTTTCTGTAACAATCTGTGCCACTGCTCAGCCGCCATTGTTACATGAAAGCAGCCACAGAAAATATGAAAATGAATGCACGTGGCTATGTTCCAATAAAACTTTATTTACAGACATTGAAATTTGAATTTCTCACAATTTTCATGTGTCAAAAAATAATACCCTTCTTTCTTTTTTCTCCAACCACTGAAAGATGTATAAATCATCCTCCGCTCATGGGCCAGACAGAGGTGGCCGGCTGATCTCTGCTGAAGGCATTGGGGAGGTTTTGAAAGGTTTTAATTAAGTGAATGACAAGTCTAGGTGACATTCACAAGGTCCAGGTGACATCATCAACCTCTCTTGTGGTTCACGGAGGATGGGCCAATGGGGGTGTTTTTCTAAAGGCCAGGAGACCCTTTAGGAGGCCCCTGGTATGGGTTAGGTGAAAGAGAGAGAAGGACCCAGGAGAGAAAATTAGACACAGAGTCTCCTCCTGGGAAGTGGTTTTCATTCTCATCCACTGGGGCAATGAAGCAGGTGTCCCCAGATCTTTCTTACCAAAATTATAAGCCACTACCTCCTATGAATTGCAATTAAATGTAAATAAGCAAGGAGAATCTGAATCTGGATAACAGCCCTTAATCCTAGCAAAGCACATCTATACTAATCACTTTACCTCCCCACAAATACCTAGCTAAACTTTCCATAAAATGCTGTTTTTAAAGAGGGAAAAAAAAAAAAAAACTTCCATGTCTGTAATAATGTCACTATGTGTATATAAGAAAATGCCCTTGGGGCGTCTGGGTGGCTCAGTCGGTTGGGTGTCTAACTCTTGGTTTCGGCTCACGTTGTAATCAGGGTGGTAGGATCGATACCCACGTCAGGTTCCACCCTCAGCGGGGAGTTTGCTTGGGATTTTCTCTCTCTCCCTTCTCCTCTCCCTCACTCCACTTACACTCTCTCTTTCCCTCCCTCTCTCTTTCTCTCTCTCTCTAAAATAAATAAGTAGGGGCGCCTGGGTGGCTCAGTCGTTAAGCATCTGCCTTCGGCTCAGGTCGTGATCCCAGGGTTCTGGGATCGAGCCCCGCATCGGGCTCCCTGCTCGGCAGAGAGCCTGCTTCTCCCTCTCCCTCTCCCCCTGCTTGTGTTCCTTCTCTCGCTATCTCTCTCCGTCAAATAAACAAATAAAATCTTTAAATAAATAAATAAATAAATAAATAAATAAATAAATAAAATTTTTAAAAAAACAAAGAAAATGCCCTTAATTTTCAGAGAGGCATAGTAAAATCTTTGGAGGGAAATTCTGTGATGTCAGGAATTGACTCTTTTCAGCAAATTAAAAATGAACGCAGCAAAAAAACAGCATCCGTTTCTCCTGGCCACCCTCCAGCCCACAGCTTGCGGAACGTAGGGCACGGCCTGCGCACATGTGAGAAGCCTCCCTGCTCCCTCCAAGGAGGCTTCTGTGCTTGGCAAAGGTGAAAGTCCCGAATCACAAGCAGGTGAGAGCAGAGAACAAAGCCCAAAGTGTTCCTTCAGCTGAGCCATTACTTGAGGGTCCCACTGCCCCCCACAGTCCTTTGCCCATGGCCCAAGATGAGGCTGTCAATTTCTGACATGGCACTTACTGAAGCTAACTTTATCAAGCCCTTATCATGTGGCCTAATGCTTTAACCTCACGACAAGCCCCTGCGGGATATACTACTATTTATTATCTCCACATCACAGATGAGGAACCTGAGGCTTGACATACAAACTGAGCAGGCCCACAGGTCCCCAGGCTTGGCCTAATGCTCTACTGTCACCATCTTAAAATCCTCAGTAATTTTTCTTATTATTTAAGTTCAATTAATTAACATACAGTGTATTATTAGTTTCAGAGGTAGAGGTCAATGATTCATCAGTTGTATATAACACCCAGTCTCATTACATCCTGTGCCCTCCTTAATGTCCATGATCCAGTTACCCCATCCCCCCACCTCCCTCCCTCCAGCACCCCTCAGTTTGTTTCCTAGAGTTAAGAGTCTCTTATGTTTTGTCTCCTTCTCTGTTTTTGTCTTATTTTTCCTTCCCTTCCCCTCTGTTCATCTGTTTTGTTCCTTAAATTCCACATATGAGTGAGATCATATGGTATTTATCTTTCTCTGGCTGACTTACTTCGCTTAGCATAATACCCTCTAGTGCCACTCACATTGTTGCAAATAGCAAGATTTCATTCTTTTTGATGGCTGAGTAATATTCCATTGTATATACACACCACAACTTCTTAGCAATTTTTCAACAAGGGACCTCAAATTTTCACTTGGCACTGGCCCCCGCAAGTCAGGTAGCCCATCCTGCTGAAAGTGGCCTCAGTCACATGGCTCACTAGTGAGCCCAGGCCGTTAGACTCTAGCACCAGCCCACCCAACCATGACATGGTTAGAAATTACATTTGTGAAGGGCCTCCTAGACTCCACGCTCCTAAAGGCAAAGCCAGGCCAGACACCAGGATTTGTGTGACACCCAAGTTTGGACTTCTCCCTAGGCAGGACAAAGACTGGGTGGCCTGGGCCAATCAGCCGCTGACCACAATTCCCCTTCTCCTACCACCCTCTCTCTCCTTGGGGAACACATGGCATCCCCATCTCCTTCACAGCAGCCTTGGGCTGATGACGGGGCTGCATGGGGGCTGGCCTTGGAAGGGCCACCCTGCATTGCGTGGTCCAGGCCTACCATCTGGCTCTGACTACAGATGCATGGTCCCCTTGACAGTCAAAGGAAGACTTCAAGCAGCAGCTGAGTTTTAGGAGAGGTGGAAGATAGCCAGGACAAAGGCAGGCGATTATCAGTTTCCCATAACTGGGCAAGAAAGCCTGCTGTAAAAAAGAAAGTAAAACCTCTCTTAAAAAATTCAGCAAATGAGGAGACATGCCCTTGAGATACAGCTTTGAGGTGCCACTTCTCAAACTTTCCAAGGGTTGAGAAGATTGGCAATTTCCCCAGCAAGATCAAATGTATGTCAGCCCAGCCCCATCCGGGCAAGGGCAGAGTCCATCCCCAAGGTCACCGATGCCATCACTGATGTTGAGCTAGTGAGCCTGGGGTTGAATCCCTGGACCTGCACTCACTTGCTAATTAGCCTTGGCAAGTCACTTAACCTCCTTCACCTCAACGTCTTCCTCTGTAAACCAGAAATAACAATGGGTTATTGCTACCCAGGGTTGCTATGAGGCATAAACATGTTAATATATGTGGAATAAGAGTTTACCAATTGGGCGCCTGGGTGGCTCAGTTGGTTAAGTGACTGCCTTCGGCTCAGGTCATGATCCTGGAGTCCCGGGATCGAGTCCCGCATCGGGCTCCCTGCTCGGTGGGGAGCCTGCTTCTGCCTCTGACCCTCCCCCCTCTCATGTGCTCTCTCTCTCGTTCTCTCTGTCTCAAATAAATAAATTTTTAAAAATCTTTAAAAAAAAGAGTTTACCAATTGCTAGCAATTTGTATTTTTTTTTAAAGATTTTATTTATTTATTTGAGAGAGAAAGAATGAGAGACAGAGAGCATGAGAGGGAAGGGGATCAGAGGGAGAAGCAGACTCCCCGCTGAGCAGGGAGCCGGATGCGGGACTCGATCCTGGGACTCCAGGATCATGACCTGAGCTGAAGGCAGTCGTTTAACCAACTGAGCCACCCAGGCGCCCCGCAATTTGTATTAATAACATCATCTTCCAGCTGGAATTTAGGAATGTGACGACATGCTCACTCAGCAGGAAGCAGCCCCTACCCTAAATCTCTCCCCTCTGGAATCTCTAAGATGAGCCATTGGGATTGCCCTCTCTTGACCAACTGCAAGGAAGCGCCTGTCCCCAGCAAAACACTCAAAAGGGCAGGCCACAGAGCCATGCCCCTCTGGGGGCCTTCTTGACCTGAGCAGTTGAGGCCTTGGCAGACACCCAGGTGTTTGGTTCCATATTAGCTTCCTGATGAAACTTTCAACTGCCTTATTTAAAGGACATGTGACTGCTTAGTTATGGGCATGGTCCCAAAGTGTAGGGCAGGCAGCCAGACAGGGAAGCCCCACTTCCTGTGTGATTTGTCTGCACCCATAACCAGCCACCAGCCCCAGCTGCCAGTTTGCAGGGCAAAGCTGACTCTGGCCAGGTGAGGTAATTCCAGCACCTCCATCCCCTCCTGCTTCGGTCAGCAGCACTGTGGGCCTCCAACCTTCCTCTGGCTACAGATGTTGCTCACAGGGCCAGGACTAATGGTCATGGCTAATGGACACCTCTGTGCCAAACTCATAAGTGGGGCTGCTCTTGCCGACCTCTGACCCCTTGGAGCCTGGCTCTCATGGTTTTGCCCACTCCTCCTGGGTCCTGACCCTTTGCTTCGGCTCCCTGGACTCCCAGGTTGGACTTCTTCCTGGTCAGCCCCACCCTGGCCTGACCACAGCTGATTCCACTGTGAGCAGTTGAAGATCATCAGAAATCACATCAATGTATCACTGGCCCAGTTTCACAAAAAGATGGATGAGGACACAAATGGCCCCTGGAATCCAGGTTCTGGCAAACACGGACTCGACAGAGCCTGGGTAGGTATCATTTCTCACACAGGGACACCAGTTCTGAAGGCGGTATCTGCGGGGACTGGTCCAACACCTGGAGAGTCTAATCCCAAGAAGAAATGATTATAAAACGTGTAGCCTAGGGCGCCTGGGTGGCTCAGTCATTAAGCGTCTGCCTTGGGCTCAGGTCATGACCTCAGGGTCCTGGGATGGAGCCCCGCATAGGGCTCCCTGCTCAGAGGGAAGCCTGCTTCTCCCTCTCCCACTCCCCCTGCTTGTGTTCCCTCTCTTGCTATGTCTCTCTCTGTCAAATAAATAAAAATCTTTAAATAAATAAATAAAAATAAAACGTGTAGCGTTTGGAGTCTATGTTGCTATAATTTTCTGAGATCTGAAGTCAGAGTAATATGATAATCAGCTTCTTAACAAAAAGTCCATCCTTGAGGGGAATCGGTCCATCCTTCTCTAATCAATGACCTAACTCTCCACACAGGTAGAGCAGGGTCAAAATTTGTCCTGGGTTTGGAGTAACATCCTTGGTTTTGTGGCAGAAGAAAGGAGAAGGGTGTTGACTCCTTATGGCTTTGGGACTCTCTCCCAGACAGCCCATTCATGTCACCCACTTTCCATGCTCAGCCTCAGTGCTGGCTCAGAAGGAAAGACCAGCATGTCCAACCTTACCTCCTAAAGGCTTGATCTCCAACCCCCAGCCCTGACCATGCCCAGGCAGGAGATACTAAGGAGGCATAGCCCGATATTCATTCAAAAGGAATCTTCCATTTCTGAAAAGTAAAATCTCATTCATAAAAGACACAATTTCAGGGGGCTAAGGTAGAAGTAGGATGATTAACCTCTGTTTCCTCCTTCATATGTCATGCTTTATCACACTTTATCAAGGACCTGACCTGGTGATTTGTTGATTTCTTCAGTTGCTTAGTTCAGTTCCCAAAACCTGGAGAGCAGGACTTGGGTACCCTGCCAGGCAGCAGCTCGGGGCCAGAGAAACTGTCAGACTACAGTGCTGGCTCTTTGCTAAGCCCTGACTCCCTCAGGCCAGGCCTTCATCCCTGCCACCCACCCAGTCTTCCTTGGCAACAAGCACCAACAGCCCAACATACAGATAAGAGCATTAGCCCATGAGCAACGTTTATGTGTCTCTCTAGCCACAGAATGTGGTACATTTAAGTTGCTCAATGCATGTTTTTAACCAAGGAAATGCTCCCTGGAATCCAGGCTATGGTGTGTTCAGTCCCACACTCTGTTTCTGATACAGACACCAAAGGGTGAGCTGGGGGAGCCTGGTCATTCAGAGGCCAGGGGTCCAACGCAATCCTTCAGATCCTAAGAAGTTCCGCAGAGGAGCCAGCACTCACCAGAACTCACACCCTGCACCCCCCCTTCCCACCCAAGTCACCTCCAGCTCCCTAGATGCACCCACACTCCCGCCCAAGGAACACCAGACCCTTCTTCCCCTACCCACTCCTCCCACTTACCCACTCCGGCACTTTGCTCATGTTCTTCCCTCACCCTGAAATGCCCTCCCTTACCTTCTCTAAACTGTCCTTCAAAACCCAGAAGATGTGATCGCTCCCTCCTTCGAGTCCCCAGAGCAAATCTCTGGTACTCAGCATACCCTCCCTGAGCTCAGACCACATGCCAACAATTTGCTGCATGACCGGGATGAGGGGTGAAATGCGTCCCTGCTCCCAAGCGGCTCACGCTGCTGGGGGAGGTGGGCAGAGAAATGAGTCACTGCCGCTCAGGGTGAGAAACGGCAGCCTGAGGTGCCTCAGCGAAGACCACAAGCTCCACGGTCGGATGAGCAGGTGGGAATCTCCACGTCATGACATGCTAGCTGCGTGAACTTAAGCAAGTCACTTAACTGCAAATATCTCGGTTTCCTCTTCTCTAACTTGAAAACCATTGTGGTTCTTACTTCATCGAGTTGCTGTCATGATTAAATGAATCACTACAATGAAAGACATTTATTAGACTCAACAATTCCTGTAATGAGTAAAGATAAGCTTGGTTTTGTACCAAGCACTTGCCTGACTCCCCTCACCAAATGGGAGCTCCATGCACAGAGAAGGCTCTCATGAAAGATTCCTTAACCTGCCGTGAACATGCTCTGTACCTTGTCACCTTTCTCTGTTCCCTTGACCTCTTCCATCGCTGTTTGTTTATAAAATATATATTCTTCAGGGATGAGCTCAGGTGCCACCTCTGTAAGTAGGCTGACATGTTTCATGAGTCTCCAGGTGAATGGCTTTCCTGCCCTGTGTTTGGATTTCTTTGGCAATCAAGAATGCAGGTCCTCACCACCATTAATGACCCCCTTTCGTGCAGGGGCACTATGTGCCCCCATCAGTCTGCAAAGCTCCTTACGGATAAGATTGAGTTCACTCATGTTTTCGTTCTTCGGTGCCAAGCCTCTAGTGACAGAATGATTACAGCCGTGCTATTTCTGTGGGGGAACACACCAACATTCCTCTCCGAAACCTCTTTCTCATAAGCGCATAAGCCAGAATGGCCTTCTGGAACCTCATTTTTATCAAAAATAGAAGTCAATTTGACCAACCACACTTTATATCACAATGAAATTGGCTGGCCAAATCAAACAATGTGTTCATCAACACACAATTTCTATCCCCTCTATAGAGTTAAGGGCCCCAATTTTTATCCAACATTGTACGTAACACCCTCCACTTCTGAATCTGAAACCGGTTGGTTTCTCTCATCACTGGAGAGACTTTGCCAGACCTGTCTCCATTTGTAAGACGGGATCACACGGTCAGTCATTGTACTGAGCTACTCCCGTCCACGCTCCTGGCTCTGGGGACCGTGGAGGGAAACGGATTCTCACATTTAGACACAGACTCACTGTCTCATATCTGACAGCCTTTGACAACCTCTGCTCGTGCTCTATAGGAAACATGCTCTGGATCCTGTGCGGGCCACCCTCCATGGTCCACATTCATGGCCGACAAGTCCTGTTTGGGGTAGGTAACAGTTTTTGTTCCATTTCATGAACAAACAGAAGGGCAGTCATGAATTAAATGATTAGAGCCCTTATCAGTAGATAGTGAATGTTACTGTTTATTAAAAAGCTAAGAATCCATTCCATTTTTAAATTAAGCAATAAGCCTCTCATATAATAAACTGGAAGAATTAAGCCTAATATTAATGGAGTGAAATCATGGGGGGGGTGTAAGTTCTAGAACTTACAATTTTTTCCCCCACATACAACATGCTGGTAATGAAACAACAGGAGAAAGAAGTTTTTATCCACAGGCCATTGGAGCACGTATTTGCCAAAGCCAAGGTTCCCATATATGCTCCTGTGGCTGTAAATTTCTAAGGAAGTATCATTTTCCTAAATCAGCCCTCACTAGTGACTCCTACCTCTATTTCTATGTTATCTCTTTTTATTGTTTGTTTCATCTCTTTCCATTACAGACTAAGAATTTTCGACTCCAGTTAAAGTGCTCTGACCAGAACCCAGGCTTACAACCTCGATGGGTGGTCTATGCACTGCTCTCTTCCCCCTGCTCCATAAAATGACAGCATTCTAAGTTCCAAATAACCTGGCACAATGGTTCTAAACAAAGCACCCCTTGAAATGATTTCTTCGGAAAGATAACGCTCCTGCCACCTTAATGGGATAAAAGACACAAGGCCTGAGCACTGTGTCTCCTTGAAGACAACACTGAGGCAACAGCAGCACACCCTGAAGAAGGCAAGGAGCACTTTCTGAGAGCGCAGAGTACAGGCTTGTGTAAACAGGCAGTGAAACTGCCAGGCAGAGATAAAACATTTGCACTTCTCTCCGAGCACGCTAAATGGGAAAGCGAAACTCATTATACAAGCTAAACCTCTTCTACATTCTTAAGTGTCCAAACAAACTTCTTCCCGGCAGCATGCACTTCTACGGCCTGGCGTGACTGGGATCCGCCAAAGGGGAAGGGAAAAAAGGAGGTTTTTTGCATGAGCCCAGGGAGAGGAGAGTAAAGAAAAGAGCCCCGGAGAAGCGCAGGAAATCCGCGTGGTGAGCGTGTCTCGGAGGGTGACTTTCTGTGGCCACAGCTCTGAGGACATTGTTAGCAGAATCAGTCAAAGGCACACATTGGACCTGCTCTCAATAATAATCCCCTGCTTCACAGATCCTGGTTTGCTTTCCCGAGCACTTGTGTATCCTATAGTGATCCACAAGCAAACGTTTCCTGAGCATGTCCCAAATGTGGGCCTGATGCGGAGATAATCTCACCCACAAAGCCTCTCACAGACTTAATCTTATATATGTGTGTGCTACTCAGAAAAAAAGAGACCCAGCTCTGCCTTCAAGATGTTTCCAATTTATCTGAAGAGATAAGAGTCTCATAAAAAGATAAATACTGCTGCAAAGCACCCTGTTTCTACTTAATGTTCCTCAAACTGTGGTCAAAATCATAACCACATGAGGAGTTTGTTAAAAAATAAAAGAGAGAGAGACCTGGCCCCACCTTTGGACATTCTACTTCCATGGTTCTGGGGTCTAGGATGCTGGGATTTTTAAAAAGTGTCCCTGGGGATTAAAAAAATAACAACAGGGGACGCCTGGGTGGCTCAGTTGGTTAAACGACTGCCTTCGGCTCAGGTCATGATCCTGGAGTCCTGGGATTGAGTCCCGCATTGGGCTCCCTGCTCAGCAGGGAGTCTGCTTCTCCCTCTGACCCTCACCCCTCTCATGCTCGCTCTATCTCATTCTCTCTCTCAAATAAATAAATAAAATCTTAAAAAAATAAAAAAATAAAAAAATAACAACAAAAACACTGCCCTGAGTGGCAAAACAGGCAGTCACTCATGTTGGCCAAGGTCCAAAGACTCCAGCAAGGTCAGACCCAAGGGGGACCTGCAAGGGCAGACAGCAGAGAAGCAGGAAGAGTAAAGGTCGGGGTGGGGCACAGGGTCCCAGCAAAAGTGCAATAAATATGTAGGGGACATCACGCAGAAGATTCTGGATGCAACAACAGGTTGCACTGGAGAAGTGAGAGACAGACAGATAGTGGCCAAAATAAGGAAGGTCATGAATGACCATGAATGACAAACCCATACATGGCTACTTAAAACAAGAGAGGTGTTACAAATAAAACAACTTTGGAACACAAGGGAAAGAGAGAGCAATTTGGTGTGTGGCCTGGGATAGTCGAGGAGGTGACATTTGAGCAGAGCAAGTAAGTCACTTAGCCTTTGAAGGTCTCAGTTAAAATGAAGGGGTTGAACCAAAAGCTCACCGATGTCCCTCTTGTTCCAACATTGTGTGATGTGGATGACACGCTGCCTTCCTGCCCAGGGTCTTCCAACTACACAAGCAATCCATGGCCTCTCCCAAGCTTCCTGATGCCTCCACCTCTAACACCAATTTTTGAATGCCACTTAAAGGAATAAAAACTGCTAAATGAATCTGGAAGTTTAAGCCACACAAGCATGTGTGTAAATATTCCTACCACTGTTGTGTGTTAAGTCCAAACATAATTCAATTATTTATCTCCCAGCATTTCTCCTTCCATCACAGAACGTCCCTCTCCTGAAAAGAACCCATCTGCTCCACGGCAGATACTCTAGTGAGACTCAAATGCTCTACTCGACCAAGTGCTGGCCTCAAGAAGAACATGGAGCAGGAAGAAAGCAAGGGTGGCCACACACCTCATCTGCCCCCGCTGAGCTGGTGCCAGACGGGAAAACAGAAATAGAGCCACAGAGCCCAACAGCAACACCTCAGAGAGTGCCAGGAGGCAGGGAGCAAGGCCCAGGCAAATAAACACATTCGGACAGCCTGTGCGGTACGGACACATCCAGGCCTCAGAGGGACTGCATCCAAGCCGGCCAAGGTCAACTCCCATCAAAGGCTTAGTCAGCCTCCTCTTCCGGGGGCTCAGACTCCCCTGGCCAAGACTGCTCACTGTAGCAAGAGGACTGGACAAGGCCACCGTGAGGCCAGAGGCTAACGTGGCAAAGGCAGGCAAAAGGCACCCACAGATTGCAGGTGGCAGCCTCGAGACAGCCGGGCACCCACCCAACCTGGGGAAATCCTATCCCACTCAGCCTGACCTTTTCCTTCGTGAAGTCTTCCTGGCTTTCGCTAACTGGGTGTGGCCTGTTGCCCCTCTGAACATCTAGAGAAGTGGTTCTCAAAGTGGGGTCACTGTACCAGCAGCTTCAGTGTCACCTGGGAACTTGTGACATGTGTGATTTCTTGGGCGCTACCCCCAGACCCAGCGAAGCAGAACCCGCGCCGGTGAGACCCAACAATCTGTGATTTGACCAAGCCCGCTGGGGTGACTTTGAAGTCGGCTGGAGCTTGGACACCACTGATCTAGAGTCCAGATGCTAAACCACTAACTCTCTGTAGCGTGGCCACTGGCTCTTCCCATGTGTTTCCCTGGGCTCTGGGTCCACAAGGACAGTAACCTCATTTTAGAGGCTGCATCCCAGGTGCCCCGCACAGGGCTCTGCAGCAAAAGCACATGTTCAGCTAACACCTGTGTGAGTTCATGAGTTTGGATTCCTATACCGTCGTTGGGGATATTCTCAAATCACAGAATCTGAATGCAAGAGGCTTCGGGGCCCAGCCAGCCCAGCCAGCCGCCAAGGCCCAGCCACTACCCCGCTGCTCTGGGTCTCTCCCACTTCAGCTCAGATGCTCTGCTAAAGCTGGGCAGTGTTCCACCTGATCAGTTCGCTCGGCAAACACTGAGCACAAGTGCCAGGCACTCTAGCGGCCCCCGGGGCACGTCGGTGAACCCGATGGGCAAGGACACTTGCTCTGAAGGACACTGTGGCCTTGTCCAGTCCTCTTGCTACAGTGAGCAGTCTTGGACAGGGGAGTCTGAGCCCCCAGAAGAGGAGGCTGACTAAGCCTTTGATGGGAGGCCCTGGGACAGACCCCCAGTCGACAGTAAATAAAATCAATACACGTTAACCCTAAGAAGATAGCAGAAAAACCCAAACTGGGGAACGTTCTACAGAAACAATTCAAGAGTGCTCTTCACAAATGTCAAAGTCATGACAGATAAAGTCGTGCTGCAGCCTGGAGGGGACCAGGGAGACATAACAGGTAAATGTGACGTGGGATCCAGGATGGAATCCTGCAAAAGAGAGAGAGGACATCAGTGGGAGCACTGGTGACATCCACAGGTCTGTGGCTGGGGGTTCGCAGGAGACCAGATTCAATTCCCAGGAGCTAGCACTCCTGTGTCGTTGCTCCCTGGGGTGTGGCCAGGAGGGGAAGCTGGGTGGAGGGCAGACGGGGACTCCCTGCACTAAGCTGCCACTTTACTGTATGTTTGGGGTGATGAATCCAATCCAGAAACAGGGATCAACATGTGGGGGGTGCAAGTCACATGTCCAAATAGAGGGGTTCCCACAGGCCTATCTAGAAGGTGACATGTAAGCAAGACCTGGAGGCGGGAAAGGGGTTGACCAGAGGTGTGAATGAATAGGAGGACAAAGTCAGTCTTTCCAGGGCCTCCACTCACAGGTTCCTCTTCTATGTGGACCAAGCCTGACTGCCGTCTGAATACTTCAGGCATCGCTGGGTGCCCCTAGCCGCCTCTCCAGAGGGCCCTTGCAGTCCTGCAGCAGTGTGTGTCCTAGTGGCCGGCGCCCCCTGGAGAGGGCAGCCAGAGAGCACACAGCGGGGAGGGGCCTGATGAGGACCACGGTCAGGAGCCAGGAGCCGGGGGCCCCTCCACCTTCTTTATTCGGGACCGGCCCTAGTTTCCTTTTCTTGCTGGCAAACTACCTCAGTTCCTACTCTCTGCTTCCCTGGACCCTGTGCCCAAGCATCTGGGCTTCCCTGAGCATTGTCCAAATTTGCCCAGAACCCTGTGCAGTAGAGCTCAGAGTGGGGTCAGTGTGAGCGAGCAGACATGAGTCAGAGCTGTAACTCCACCTAATGACTAAGGATAAACGTCCCACCCAAAGCTCCTGGTTTCTAGTGTTTTCAGAAGCACAGACCATCAGAACACAAAAAGCAAAACAACCCACTCTGTGGAACTTAAAAGAGTATGCAGTCCCAGGTTCTAGGGACCTCAGGCAAGTCTCTCCCCCCAGGTGTTAGTTTCACCATCTATAAAGTGATATGGTTGGATTAGTTAATCCCCAAGATTATTTCCAGAACATTCCATGATCATTAAGTATCAAATTAAATTGCACATAGTAATTGCAGCTCTGAGTACCATGTGGGGTAGTCAAGGTAGCAGTGATGAGATCTATGGTTTCCTACCCCAAATGAATCACCAGGGTTGCAAATGACAGTTATTACTATTAATAATGTCTTATATTGTCAAGTGCTTTCGCATTTACAAAGCACTTTCATACAAATTATCTTGTATGATCCTCATAAGAGCCCAGTGAGAGTGTTTTGTAAAAAAGATGTTATTTCTGTCGCACAGGTGAGAAAACCAAGTTCAGCAGCCATTCAATGAGAAGTGACAGTACTAAGCCCAGACCATCGGCCTTTGGATGCCTCTTCTTTCTGTTGCTTGGTGCTGACTTTGCTACCACAACACATGCAACCACCTAGGATTCTGTCTCTGTCGGCTTTGACTAGGTTAGTGAAGGCATTCTCACTGCAAGGAAACCTAGGTGTCCGCCTGGTGGGGAAAGCTTCCAAAGTGTGCCAAGAACTGTGTTGGCTTTGCCCATCTAATGGGCTTTTGGAGGCACAGTCCTTACCCAGAGGGCAGGTGAGAGCATCCCACACTTGTTTCCCTGCTGCTTGAAATAGAACAGATGAGATATCACAGCTCACATGTTGAGCTCACTGCAACATCAGATATTTCAAAATAATTAAATAAAAGGAAATGGGAGCATGAAGAAGAAAGCCCCAATTTCAATCTAGTACCCCACACAAATGATAAGAAAGGATGATGGCCAAAGTCTGGGCAAAGAACAGCTCCCCTGGAATGGCCAGGTTTATGGCAAGTCTATCCTACATAAGATCCCTTGGCCAACCTTCCTACCCGTATGAGTACAACCACCCCTCACCATTTGGGTACTATTTACAAACGGTAAGAGACACCCTCCCCTCTTGCTATACCAGGGTAGAAGATGCACTCTGACCAGCCTCTGCTATCCCCTAACCAAACAGCCTGTTCTCCCATGTGCAGAGGTTGGCCCAGGCATGCCCAGAGTGGGTGACTGACTGCCTTTGTATCATGTTAGAAAGGCAGGCCAGGTGACAGCTTTGTTCTCAAGCTTACTCTATACACACCTCATGTCCATACCTCAGTGCCTCACCACCTTGTGTAGGATACTTACCTCCCTGGGCCTCAGCCTCCTCGGCTCCAAATGGGGGTTAAAAGCATTCATCTTACCTCTGTTTCTCAGAGCTGGCAAAGGACAGAGTGAGATCACACTTAAGAAGGCACTTTGAAAACTTACAAGTTCCACGCAGCACTAAGAGACCATAACACAACAAGCCCAGCCTCCCTCCACTTAGATAGGATACAAGACCAAGTTCTGGCCAGAGGCGCATGGGAACAGCGTCTGGCCCGTGAAACCCTCCCACACATAATCCTCTTCTCTCCTATCCCCTCCGTTAGCTGAGGACCCAGAGGAGGCCTCTGGGGATCTAGAAAAGGCAGAGCCACAGACAGAAGGAGTCCGGATCCTTCCCTGGACACCCCGGCACCTGCCCTATTAGGAACATCCATGTTGGTTGTAACCTTTGTATTGTGTTAAGTTATTGTTGGAGGTTGTTTGAAATAGTGGGTAGGCCACCTGGACAAGCACAATGACCCAAGGCAGTCCTTGCTTTGAAAAGTCCCACAGTGGGGTTGTAAATTCAAGCAAACAGAGAAAGGAGTTACAGTAGCAGACAGCTAAGTTTCTACTTTATTTCCTCAAACCAATGATGGGATAAAAATGAGACCATATAAAAGATGTCCCCAGGCTGATGGACTCCACAGTCCCACAGTACTTTTTTTTTTTTTAAGATTTATTGATCAATTTTAGAGAGAGCACGAGTGGGAGGGGCAGAGGGAGAGAGAGAGAGCCTCAAGCAGACTCCATGCTGAGTGCAGAGCTGACGCGGGGCTCAACCTCACGCGGGGCTCAACCTCACGATCCTGAGATCAGGACCTGAGCAGAAACCAAAAGTCAGATGCTTAACCAGCTGAGCCACCCAGGCGCCCCCCACCGTTCTCTGCTATGTCTGAGTTCAAGCTGTTTGAGGAACAGTCAGTTTAAGACACTTTTCAAAACACAACCATTATCTACAGTTTGTTGTTGAGACGTACTTTTTTTTTCTCCAACACCTAGATTTCCACTCCTGACAATAAAGACACTGTGGATTGACCTCTAACTAGTCAGACGGGTTAGGTTATCTGATCACAGTGTCAAATGTCTTCATAATGTGGACAGACCATACCGGAGGAGGCCAGATAAGAGACTAATAATCCAACAGAAAAATAAAAAAGTGTAAAGGATCTGCAAGTTCAAAAACATAAAACAGAAGTAGCTCTTGAACATCTGAAGAGGGGTTTGTCCTTACTTATGAGACAAAATAAATACGAAATGGAAATGAGGTACATCTCACCCACCAGACTGGCAAAAATCACATGTGACAAGACTATTGCAGAGGGCCTGGGGAGAAGGCACTCTCTTGCACTACCTGTGGATGGGGACACTGGTCCTTCTCCCAAGGGAAGTCAATTCGGCAGTATCTATCACCATGCAAGCAGCAAATCCCTTCCAATTCAGCCATTCAGCCATTCCACTTCTAGAAATCTACACAACAGATATGCTCATACATGTGCAAAAAGACTCACGCACAAGATTATTCATTGTTTGAATTGCAACAGATGGGAAACAGCCTAAATGTCCAACGCTACAAATCACACAAGTACATACAGGCTATTAAACAGATGAGAATCGGCTTCAAAGTTTACAACATCCCACTCCGGAACGTCACAGGGCGGGGAGGAGGGCCAAGCGAGCACACGCCCACTGCTGTCCTACCAGCATTCACAAAGCTCACAAGACTCCGATGCTAGGAGGAAGCCTCATCGTTCAGATGCTACAGGAACACCACTCAGTATTTGACAAGGTGTGAATCTCTGTCCATGCAGCTTCTCGCTGGTGTGCTTATTTTAAGCATATGGAAAATTAGCCATAATGCAAACAACATAGCAACAGCTGTATTTTCATCTTCTTGGCTATCTTGACGTCACCAACATCAAATACAAGCTCCAAAAAAGAGCTAATGATATTGTTCCCAGCAGCACACCCCAAAAGGCCACACACCTTCCCACCAGCTGAAGGACTCCAAAGCTGTCCCTTTTTTGTAGGTGTGATTTCCCCTCTCTGCAGGGTAGCTCTTTAGCAACTCAGGGACAAAGTCAGCCATCTGAGACTTGGGAACGATTCGATCATAAAAAGCAAAAACCTTTCTGGAGAGAAAACATAACACAAAGATATTTATTACAGCACTGCTGTACCGGGGGGGAAAAAACACCCTAGAAGTCCATCAAAAGAAAATGGCTGAATCTGTTACGGTACATGAGTATTTTGCAAATATTTTTGAAAATGAGATCTCCATCTATGGACCTGGAGGAGTGTCCACGATATATTATTAAACAAGAAAAGCAAGTTGCAAGGATAAAGAATATAACGAGATCCCCTTTTCATTACACAACCATAAAGCCCTATCTCATGCCATGAGGCCCTACACAATCTCCCCTTGTCCAATTCCTTCCTCCTCCCTCCATGACTTCATTTCCTACCTCTTTTCCCATCTCACACCCTACTCTAGTTAACAGAGCATATTACCAGGCCAACCCTGCCACAGGATCTTTGTACTTACCCTCAGCCTCAAAGCTAATCCCAGAGATCTCATGGCTTTCTCCCACATGTACATTCTCACCCAAATAAAAATACTTCCAGACCACCCTTCCCACCAAGCTCCGCTGCTTGAGTAATAAAGGACAAGGCCAACTGCTAAAGACAGTAAGGTCTGAAAAAGGCAAGTGGAGAGGAACACACGGGAAGGGGACTTTGCTCTGCCTCTTACTTACTTAGTGACCTTGGGAAAGGTCACTTGAACCTCTCTGAGCCACAGGTTCTTGCTGCGTAAAATCCAAAATAAAGTTACCTGTTTGGCCCCGGTGGGCTGGATGTGTGTGACAGGGCTTTATCATACTACATAAATATCCCTGGGAGACATCACCGCTGTGCCTGCCACATGGGATAATGTCAAAAGCCTGCATACAGAGAGCCTAGGCTTCCTCAACGTTGTTTCCAGTAAGCTGCCATTGGTCTATGAGAAAGCTATGCATTCTGTACTTGACTTTGGCCCCCTGGCCAAATTCCATTACTTCTAATAATTTATAGATTCAGAGTCTAAGATTTCCTCTAGCCAGATGATCAGATCCCCAGCAAATAATGATACTGTTATCTCTTCCTGTCTGATGCTATGTCTCGCTTGCCTTTCTCTTGTCTTACTGCACTGGCTTGGACTATGGTTCAAGGGTGAACAAGTAGAGTTGATAGTGGACATTCCTGTCCTGTTTTTAGCTTAAAGGGAAGGCATCTCATGTTTATCTATTAAAAATAACATTCGCTATAATTCTAGTTGCTATCCATCACCAGATAAGAAAGTCCTGTTATGTGCCCGGTTTGGGATGTTTTCTCATGAAATGTCAACCGGATTATATTGAATGCTTTTTCCACAATCACAGAGATCATCACGTTTGTGCCCCCTTCACCTGTTTTAATAGAGGACTGCTCAGCACCAGATACCCCACCCCAATGCTGACTTTCAAGGTCAGGTGCAACAAGGCCTGTGACCCTGGACATAATGATGTCATCCTACCTCAGCAGCCAGAGATGTCCTGATGGTCACCTCCACTCTTCAACACTCTCTCTGGGCTAATCTCTACCTCACCAGTCCCTCAAACACCCTGGCCTTCACCTGTATGGAGGGGACATCAACAGAAAGTTCACTGCCAACCCATCTCCACGACAAGGAAAATCATCCCAAGTCTATATTGTGGGAAGTGGGCTGATTCTACCATTTTCTCAAAATGGTAGCTCATCATTTTGATGTGAATAGTTCACCATCCACCTCGGCGTGTTCTATGATTCATGTGAAACGATTTCAAAATGGAACAAAATGTATGCCTTAGGGGTAGTGAGCTCCCCACTCCCAGGGGTATGTAAGCAGAGGTGGGAATGCCCCCATGATATTGTTACAGAGGGTATTTCCACACAAGATAGAAAGTGGCCTGGGTCTCCTCATCTGTAAAATGGGGGTGATAGACCAATCAAAAGGAAAAGGAGGAGGAGGAGAAGGCAGTGGTGGTCCTACGGTCGAACAGAAGTAGGACATACTGAGCATTTCCAAGCACTGGACACACATCTCCTCACTTAGTCCTCAGTAGACCTTTTATGTAATGGGATACATAGAGAAGTTAGTACGAAATACACGCATACACACACCTTGTTCAAGGTAACAGAGTCGGCAGGTGACACAGCCCAGGGATGCACCAAGGGCCTCTGCTCAAGGCTTCAGGCTCCCTCCTCTCTATACCACTCTGCCTCCCTACAGGGCATGAATCTGCTTGTTAAACTGCCTAAAACAGTGACAGCCAATAATGGGCACTTCATGATTCCCCACTGGGGGAGATGACCAAAGGTCCTTGTCACCAAGCAAAGGCCATTTTCTCATTTGCGAAGCAAAGGAGAGACTTCATCCTGGCCCTTCATGCACAGGAACGTTTGACTGTGTGGCTCTTATGTCCAGCCTTTTCCACCTTTTCAAATATATTCAGAAACATGATCTCATCTAAGCCTCACACCTCTGAGAGGCAGAGCCTTGACAGAGAAGGTCAGTGAGACTCACATGTGAAGGTTCTGCCCAAGGTCTCATGGCTGGACTAGCATGTTCATGTCCAGGGACACCAGGGACACCATCATTATCTCCATCCCAACCAAACCTCTCAGATAAAAAGAAAGGAAAATCTCCTAAGTTGCATTAAAAAGCAAAGCTACAATGAAGCCTATGTTCAAATCCAAATTTGTGATGTTGATTAATGTATGATATGCACTCCAGAGCTCTTTGGTGACATCAGTGGGGAAGCAGCAAGCCCATGATCTGGTCAATCAAGCACAAATAATGCCATTGTCTTTAGCCTCAGACCATACGACCTTTACAGCCTTGGTATATACATTTGTTCTCCTTTCATAATCTGGGAACAAAAATTTCTCTTAGGGCTCACTCCCACCAGCCCCAAGATGAAGAAGCTCCTGCATTTGGTCCCAACACAGAAGGCAGCAAGGCTGTGGAGGCTACAGCCTAGTTCCAATGGTCTGTTTATCATCAGAGGTCATCACCATGGTGCCTCCCGGTCCCCTGGGTCCTGGTAAGCATCAAGGCCAATTTATTTGCTAATGATTCAACCAGAAACCATGTGGGCCTCAGGGAAACCTCCTGGCCCTCAAGGACGTGGCCAAGGTCAACCTGGTCAAGAGATGTAGCAAATTATTTGGACCCAGACCCAAAGCAGGTGGCACAGACCGTGCTAATGTTCAGTTCCAAGAAGTGCTGCATTCTGAGCAACGGGTGGAACAGATGTCCAGTCCTTGCTTCTTTGCTTAAAGGAGATCCATGCCACCTAAGAAACTAACCTTGCTTCTCACCAAAACCATACTCTACTAAAGGGCACTGAGAATGAGGCCATCCCTTACACATATCACCATCCCACTTAATGGGAGGGGCCTTCTGAATTTACTCCAACTTGCCAGGCACAAGAAACTCACCAATGGTTAGCAACAAAATTTGATGGAGGCATCCCAGCTCTCGCATCGCCACCTGGGCACCGAGGCTGAGAGAGACGCCCTGATAGTAGTAACTTGTCAGAGTCTAGTGACTCATGTGTCCATTGTGGACAAAAGTGCTCAGAGAAAAAGGACAGAGATTCACTCTTGTAATGCGACATGAAGAACAAAGAAGTCACATGTTGTATGATCCCATTTATAGGAAATGACCAGAACAGGCAAATCACAGAGACCAAAAGCAGGTCAGCGGCTACCAGGACTGGGGGGAGGAGGGAATGGGGAGCGGCTGCTCAGCAGTAAAGAGTTTCTTTGGGGGTGATGAAAATGTTCTGGAGTCAGATAATAGGGATGGATTCACCATCAAATCTACGAATGCACTAAAGACTATTTTAAAAGGCTAAGCTTTGGGGCGCCTGGGTGGCTCAGTCGTTAAGCTGAGCCTTTGGCTCGGGTCATGATCTCAGGGTCCTGGGATCAAGCCCCGCATCGGGCTCCCTGCTCAGCGGGAAGCCTGCTTCTCCCTCTCCCACTCCCCCTGCTTGTGTTCCCTCTCTCACGGTCTCTCTCTGTCAAATAAATAAGTGAAATCTTTAAAAAAATAAATAAAATAAAAATAAAAAATAAAAGGCTAATAAGCTTTATGGTATGAGAGTGACATCTCAATAAAGCTATTATTATGTTTTTAAATTGTGCTGGTGGCCAGAGAGAATCTGAGCGTACCAAATTAGCAGGTGCTTCTCCGCCCCCCATCTTCCCATTTGTTCCCCCTTTTGTGCCACAGGTCCTCATATCCTAAGCTCTCCTGGCAGCCCTGCAGCGGTGGGATCAGCACCCCACACGCCGTCCTTCGACTGCCCAGCCCTCAGCAGGCCCCTCCCACCAAGTGACCGCCCTCATCCCCGCCACAGGCTCAGGGGTTCTAAGCAACCAAGGCAGGCATGGGAACATTCTCAGAACAGTCCCAGGGAACACCTCGAAGGAGATCCATGCCATTCATTCATCTAGTAGGGAAGCTGGCTGCTTTCAGAAAACCCAGCAAAGGATGAGGAAGTATATGAAGCCTGAGAGAGACAGCCACCTTCCTTCTCCAGAAGCTGGAGCCGGTAGGAAGAAAGCGGTGTGCCCCACTGTTGACACCATGGCTGTGTGACTCCAAGCTGCGTCGAAGGAGAGGTACACTTTGGGGCTGCAAGCATGACAGACTTCGGAGAAAAACAAATGAGGCATAAAAACTGCTAGAGGTTCCATTAGCAAGACAGAGCAAAAAACAGGATTCCCACATCCCCCCCTGTTGCCCTCAGGGCCCCTCATGCTGCTAAAAATAAAGCAACAGGCCCTGATATTTGTGATGCCGGAGTTCTCAGGAGTCCCTGCAGGGCCAGCCTCCCTCTGGGCTTCCTTCTGTGTTCCTTGCCTCCCTCTCCCCTCCACCTCAGCAGGGGTTTCTATAGCGTGGCAGCGGGGGAAGGGGGGAACAGAGGGGGTGGGGTTGCGGAGACAGCAAGGAGTCCAGGACAGAAAGGAGGCTGGGACAGATTTCCTTCTGACGGCCCACTTCAAAGATGTGGGGCGGGGCGTGAGAACCAAACACCGGGACAGGTGCTGTGTCCCTTTGGGAGGACAAGGTCTGAGCATCTGTGTTAGCAGCGGGAGGGTACAGATCCATTCAGTGACGGGACACCCCACGCTCACCCCTTGGGGTCCTGGCAGGTGTTTAGGGGAAGGAGTCAAGAGTGTGCAGGCAGGGAGACGGCTGGGGCAGTCTGTCAGCCTGAGTTCACACCCACCCCCTCCCATTATACAGCAGGCTCCTTCCACAGACCCACCACCCCCCCGAAGTGCCCAATACTCAAGCATAACCGTAGTTTCTCGAGAGAGAACAGCCTCAGGAGCAAGATGGCTGGGGGATCGTGAGTGGGGACCGGGTGTCGGTTGCCTGCATCCCCATCCCAGCTCTACCACTTAACGGTGTGACCTTGGACAAGTTACTGACCCTCCACTCTCCAACTCTAGAATGAGGATAATAACGTTTCCTACCCCAGAGGGTTAGTCTGAAGCTCTTACAATAGTGCCGGACACTAAAAGATGTGCAATGAATGCAAGACATTAATGGGGATCCACTGACAACCTCTCCAGGGAAGCCACTGACATGGGGGCCGGGCAACTCCTAATTGTCTGGGGCTGCCCCACATGCGGCAGCATGTTGACTCTTCCAGCCCCAGGGAAGCAAATCCTGGTGGTGCTTCTCCAGCCGGGTGACAGTCAAAATGGACACACAGCGAGGACAGGATTCAAACCGAGATTTGCATGACACTAAGCCTGGACCTTTAACTACCTATCCCAAACTGCCTCCTGTGAAACCCACTCTAGGCCCCCCCAAAAAAATCTTTCTCCTCAAGGACAGTGGGGAGCAAGGAAATAAGAACTGAAATGAAATGAAATAAAATAAAATAAATAAGATAAAGCAATCAGCAGACATGGCATTTATTAGTTTTATAAATTTTTTTTTAAAGATTTTTTTTTAATTTATTTATTTGACAGAGAGATAGCACAGGTAGGCAGAGCGGCAGGCAGAGGGAAAGGGAGAAGCAGGCTCTCTGCTGAGCAGGGAGCCTGATGCGGGGCTCGATCCCAGGACCCTAGGATCATGACCCGGGCCGAAGGCAGCCTCTTAACCGACTGAACCACCCAGGTGCCCCGGCATTTATTAGTTTTTAAGCTACCAAAGTCTCCTCTTCAGGTCCTTTGAGGTTAACTTATGCCAGAGCATAGAAACCAGGCTGTCATTCCCTTCCTAAAGATTAGCAGACGGTTCTCATCCCAAGTGGACAACCAGAAAACCGACACTTTTCTCTGAGGGCCTTGGGGTCCCTGGAAACCCCAGGTGCTGGCCTCCCGGCCCACCCCACCCTCACCCCTCCCTTTCACAGGCAGCCCGGGGTGCCCCCCACACACCACTGCGGCCCACAGAGGCTCTGGGAGACAGCCGGCCCTGTCTGAGGTGTGGATCCAAGAACACAGTGGCCCATAAAACAGCCTCAAGGCTGGGCACCAGGAATGGCTATAAAAGCCCACAGTTGTAACAGCAGACTCCCCTGCGGCTGGAGCAAAGAAGCCAGCTGCTGGGCTCCCCATGAGCCGCAGAGGGCTGTTCCCTCCCCAGCACTCCACCGAGCTGTAGCCTAGGGACACGGGACTCTAAGGTCCGCGGAGGCCACCTGGCAGAAGAGGCCCTTCGCTGAGGGCTCACTAGCCGCCAGGGACTGCACCAGATGCCCTCCCAGAAGGAGGTCAAATAGATAACTCAGGAAAGAGCTGGCCCCCTGCCTGGGGCCAAGAAGGACTCTGTGAATGGTACCCTTCATCTCTCCGAAGCCTAAAAGTGCCCAGCAAGTTGGGCGTGATTCCCATCTTCAGGCGGGGAAACCGAGCAGTTGCACAACTAGGAAGTGACTGCACTGGGCTTCGAGCCAGGTCTGTCTCCAGACATGGGCTTTGCCCACCTCCCTTTGTCACTTGCTCCCGGAGACACTGGGCAACGGGCTGCCGGGGATGCTAGTGGAGGCCTGGTGGTTCTCTGCGAAGCGGCCTCCCGACGCAGGGCACACCAGCTTCCAGGGCAGCGTCCCGGGCGTGCTGGGCAGTCCACAGCGGTGTCTCAGGCAGCAAACCCCAGCAGCCATGGCTGGAGGGGGGCGGGGGTGGCTGCCAACTCCTAGTCCCCTTTCTAGGAAGCTTCTCCTCGTCACAGGTAACGATGACAGGAGCGGTTCATCTCTAGCAGGTGCTTCCTAAATGCCACGTACTTAACCTGCTTTCGCTCACTGCATGGACGCAGATGCTCTTTGTGGGAGGTGCTCAGTTTCTGCAGAAAACTGAGGTTTATGGAGGATACACACCTCGTCCAAGGTATGCAGCTGCAGATGGCAGAGCCGGGACTGAGTCCCCACTCCTCACCACACCACCCCACCTCTCGGGGGTCATACCCATAGAAGCGTCCACTTGGCCACCGTCTTCCCAGAAACACCATAATGGCTGGAGCCTGGGTACTGCCCTCAGGCTCCACCTGCCACCCTTCGCTCAAATGCCCTGGCCTTCCTTAGCTGCTTGTGCCTTAGACCCTTTGCAGATAAGACTGCTGAAAGGCCAGGTAGGTTCTGAGTGTGGGGTCACCCAGCCCTGCCCTGTACCCACTCGTGATTGTCTGAATCACGACAAGTGATTCCTCCGGAGAAACACCCAAACCCCGAAGGTCCTTAAAACAACGCCCCAACCTGGAGTCAAGAAAGATATGTTTGCACCTGGCAGTCCTTTCTTCCTAACCCCCTTCTGGGGGCCCCAAGCCGAGGGGTGCTGAGCAGGCAGTATATTGCCCTATCACTAGCTCCTCCTTGGTGACGTGGAGCTCCCTTCCTGAAGCAGGCAGAGCCACTAGGGATTTCCTGTGTTCAGCCAACAAACCCTTGCAAAGAGCCGTCTTGGTTGTCCAGTGCCACCTTGGGCACCTTGACCATGGGGAAGACCCTACAAGACCTGTAGCGAAGCTGACCTTCCAGAGACCCTCGCCCCCACCTTGGCAGTGGCCATGCTCCATTCTCCCTCCCCGTGACCATGTGCCTGCAGTAAATCATCCTGGCCTGGCCTGGCCTGGGGTTCTGACTCCACTAACTAGATGGGGCAGGAGAGACGTGTGCAATGCTGGATCTGGCATGAAGAGAAGAACTGCAGGGTAGGGAAGGAACAGAAGTCAGGAAAGGGTGTGAGTGGGATGTCTGAGGCTGAGGAAACCAATCTCGTGTCACTCAGCAGTGAGAAGGGGTAATCAGGAGTGGCCATGGAGGACAAAGGGTAGTACTGCAGAGTCAGGCCAGCTTAATGAAGGACCGGTCTTCCTTGCCTGTTTTCAAGGTGTGGCCCCCCTGCTGATCGTGCTGGGGACTCCCCGACCCCCAATACCCTTTACAAACATCATTTGTTGACACACTGTGGTCGGTGGAAGCACAGCCCCACGACGTCCACGTCCTAATACCCAGTGTCTTATCTGGCAAAGGGGGCCCTGCAGGTGTAATTAAGTGAAGGATCTTGAGATGGGGCGAGTGTCCTGGATTATCCCTCAATGTGAGCACGAGGGTCCAGAGAAGAGGGAAGCAGAGGGAGATCTGACTGCAGATGAGAACACAGGAGATGTGGTAGTGGGAACAGAGACCACAGTGATGGGTTTTTAAAGACGGGGGACAGGCCCCAGGACCAGGACCACAGGTGGCGGCTGGACGCTGCGAAAGGCAAGGGAAGGAGCCCCCATCAGAGCCTCCAGAAGGAACCAGCCTGGCGGATGCCTTGACGTTAGCCCTGTGAAACCAATTACATACAGACTTCTGGCCTCCGGAGCTGTGGGAGCATAATCGCTGGTGTCGTGAGCCACTAAGTTTGTGGTAATTTATCACAGTGGTGATCAGAAATGGAAACACACACTCACTCCACCTGCGAAGTCAGGATGTGCTCTCCATGCTCAGCACCGTGCTGGCCACTAGAAGCGAAGTGATGAACAAAAGAGACCCATCCCTGGCCTCCTAGAGCTTACAGTTACTCTCTCCTCCTCCTCCTTCATTTCTCTCCCGGAGCCCGGGGCCTGGAATACACTGCCATCTGCCCCTCGAAGTCTCTGTGTCCTTCCCACTTCCAGCCCACGCCTCCAGGCAGCTTTGCTGGGGCCCCCGGCACATTCTTCACCCACCCAGGCCTGGCTAATAACACCTCCTCTCCTTCTGGCCCCGCTTCTGTGGAGAAGCCTTACCTGAGCCTCTCCCACGGCCTGTCATCACACCACGGACTTCCACGTCTGTGTGCGCGTGTGTGCACATGAGTGTACAAGGGGGCCATTACTGTCTTCCTAGCCCTCGGCACTCTCGCCAGAGCAGACTGAACAAACAGTTCTCATCAGTGAGTGACATCAGGTGTCGTCTGGACTAGGCCTACGGTCACTGAAATTCAGCAGACACAACATTTAAAGAGAAAGAGCATGAAGGTCTTTAAATAATCAAATTTTTCTTAAAAAAAACAAAAAAACAAAAACAGGTGATCGGCACTATCAGGCCTGAGTCAGAAACAGGAGGAAGTCTGGGCTCAAGTTTCAGAAGCAAAGAAGGGGATTAAAACCCCAGACTTCAAAGCCTTCAGGGACGAATCTCACCATGACCTTTGAGCAGTGGTCAAACCCTCCCAGGCAGAGGCTGCAGGTAAAAGGTCCCGAAGAGGGAGGGACCATTCGGGGAAAGCAGAAAGCACCGTCATGTCCAATGAGACCGACTGCCACCCAGTTCCCACCCTCAGACTCCACCCCGGCCTCCTGGGCCTGAGGCACACTGTCCCCATCCCGCGTGGCCACCTCTGCCCTCGGGCAGGGCTCAGCTAAGTGAGCGCCTCCTCAGAGAGGCCTTCCCTGGCCACCCACAGAAGCAGCCCCTCAAACACCCTCGACGCCATCGCCCTCTTCCATTTTGTCCACTGTGAAATGATCTTATTCATTCACTGATTGATTGTTGATTATCTGCCCACCCCACCCCCCACCTCTGCTCCCCACCTACCCAGCCCTTTCCCTTGCTGTTCTCACGGGGCACATGGGGGTGCTGGAGAATGCACAATGAACCCTCGCTGTGCATATCCAGGACACACTGGGATACAAAAGCCCAAGCCTGTCCTCACAAAGCCCCAGCCTGGTGGCTCCCCGAAAACAGCCCACCAGCCAGTGTCTCTTTCACTAGCACAGAGTCCCTTTCTTCCCCGGCCAGCAGCACCATCCTTTCTCCCCCCGTTTCAAGTCGGGAAAGATGGGAATGGAGAATTTCTTAAGGTCAAGCACAGCAGATCCCAGTCGAAGACAACTCACTGGCTCAGTGACAGAAGCCAGACACAAAAGGCCACGTATTATCGTATTATGGGATTCCATGTATGTGATTCCAGTTCAGGCACATCCACCAAGCAAGAAAGTAGATTATCCAGAGGCTGGGAGGACGGGAAGGGGGAGTGACTGCGGAATGGGTACAGGGATTCCTTTCACAGTGGTGAAAATGTTCTGGAATTAAACAGTGGTGACGATTGCACAACTTTCGTGAATATACTAAAAATTACTGAGTTGTACGCTCTAAAAGGATAAATTTTATCTCGATTAAAAAAGAAAAGACCCATTGACTAATGCAATGGAGTGGTCGGAACTGCAGGTTTTAGAGTCAGGCTGTCCAGCCTCAATTGTGAACTTGTGTGAACTCCAGCAAATGACTCAGTCTCTCTGTACCCTGGTTCCCCTACCTGTAAACAGGGGTAATAACTGTGCCAATGTCAAAAGGGTGTAGTGAGGATTAAATTCGATCATCACTTGCAGGGAACTTTGGTTGACTGCTTCCCAGATGTCCATCTTCTCCCTTCCTTGCAGACCCCTGTTTTCCATTTAGAGGTCTTTAAGGTTCTGAGGACATTGACCATACAGCCTGGCCTCAGCCTGGCCGGTCAGAGTGACCCTCGGCACCTGTGCAAGGAATGCTGGGACAAAGGGGCTTTAATTCCTGCAGGCATGAACATAACAGCACATGCCCTCCAGAGCTGTGGCAGCCATCTGGGAATCTAGAGGCAAAGAAGCCTCAGGATGAAACCACTTGTAAGGAAAGTAGATTGGAGAGACAGAAAGAAACTGGGTCCTTGGAGACATTGAGCCACTGGATCAAGCCTCACCTGAAGTCACTCAGCCTTTCAATTACATGAGCTAATGAAGTCCCTTTAATGTTTAAGACAATTAAAGTCAGCATTTCTACGTACTATCAAAAGCATCACAACTGATTCAGCTACATAAAATCCTTCACTTTGGGCCTAGCACATAGTTCCCTAAAAGTGTGAGCTATTGTGGCTTTTTTCCAAATTTCTCCTATGCTATTCACCAAGGTCAATGTTCACCCTGATGTCTAGAGATGAACACTACTGGTTTATAACCAGATACTTGCTTATAACCCTATAATTCAATTCCACATCCCTCTGATGGCAAGCCACGGACAACTTCACCAAAGACCCTAAAATCAACACACACAAGTATTCATGAGGTGCTTTACTGTGTGCTCACACAAGACTAGGTAGGCCAGAGGAAAGTGTAAGAGAAGAATAAGGCGCTGTGGTTATAAAACCGACAGAGAAGTTTACAATCTGGTCTGGAAGGCAAGATCCAGGGCCATAAGACAGTAAAGCATATATCTGCCTCCTTATGTGATTTAAGCAATTCAATGTGAACACTAAGACAGTTTGAGGAAGAAAGACATGAAAGTCCTGGGGGCCTCTGGTGTCTCCTTGCTCCCTCTGCTCCCACAAAGGGGCTCAGAAAGATCCAAACACACTCGTTCCAAAAACCTATAGAGAAAGCAGCAAGCCAGAGCCCAGCACCAGGCCTGGTCTCACTCCCACAAACCCCAAAGATCAGGCACACATGCCATGTACATGGCCAGAGACCCAGACACATTCCCGGTCATGTGCACCAAGCTGCCTAAACTATTCAAGGATTCAGCCAATTTCTCATCCCCCAATTTCTCTTCTTCCCAATGCAGCAGGAAGGAGATGCATGAAGCACTTATTCTGTAGAACCCAGGGGCAGGTGGGGAGCCTCAAATCCAGAGAAGGCAAAATGTAATGATGCAAAAAGAGATCAAGATACACGAATATTCATCTTCCTTTCCCTTATGATCGAAACCCAATTTATGAGAGTTCATTGAGCTCCATTTCCTCTGCAGCCCTCAGAGCTCTCAGGGTCTGAATCTCATAACTCTGCCTGAACACAGCACGCAACGTGGGGTGCTTGCCTCCAAGAGCTGTGGTTCCACAGGTGCATTCATATGTAACAATCCACCAACCTGCACACTTAAGATCTATGCGTGCCCTCTGTATATTTAGACCTCAGTTTAGAAACTGAAAGTCAAAAGATTGGCAGATTTCTTCTCACCCTTCCAGGCATGTTTTAAGTGTGATATTCTCAGGGGAGGCTTCCTCTCTTCACTGCTGAGGGTAAGTCCTCAGCTCCTCACCTTGCCCTACACACATCCCTGACACGGCTCCTGGCCCCAAAACACAACAATGAAGGTAAAGAGTCCCCTTGAGACCTTCCCAGGAAGACAAAGCTGAGGCTGACTTATTTCTGGATCCCCTGCCCTGTGCAGATATATAGAGTACATGCCCAATAATTGTTTGTTGCAGGAATAAATGACAATCTGGAACTTTTGCCCATACAATAGGACTGCTAAGTTCTCAAGGTCTGTGTCTTCCACCTCCAGGGATGCCTGTGTGACCCTGGGCAATTACTTAACCTCTCTGGGTCTCTCCTCCTGAACAACATCTGCCTTTCAGGGTTGCTGTGAGAATTTTACCAGCCAAGACGCAAAGTGGCCAGCTCAGAAGAGGACACACTGTAAGCTCTCAGTAAATGGCAGCTCCCCTGCCCCAACCTCCCCCCATCACAGTACAAGATTTAAAACTTCCAGAAACCCAATAAATTCTGCTTGACTGGAGCTGACCAGTCCCACCCTTGGGTGCTCTGTGTCTCTTTCCAATACACTCTGTGCCTGGTTAAAGAACTCAAAGCTATCTGGTTCCAAAAAATGCTTTTGTCTAAAGTCAGACCCAGTGGGGGTAACAAGTAAAGGGAAAAGCCCATGAAGACATCTGGGCCAACTGAGTTTGGCTACCAAGGGGCCTTCCTTAGAGGAGGTGGTCCAGGCTGCAAGCCGGCTCATGCAGCCATGCAAGCATGCACCGAGGGGTTAATTAGCAGTAAACAGATGCCGAGATTCACCTCTGTGCTGTTATTCCCCATGCGCGGCAAAAACTATAATCGCTCTGTTCCTTGACGGGATGTTTGCGTTTGAACTAAAATTGCCTCCTCCATCCAATTTGCTGCAATTCGGTTCCACACGGTACGATGAGGGACTTGGCTCCTCTCATGATGGCTGGTGGCTGGCCCGACAGAGGCCCCTTCACACGGGGAATGAAAGAAAGTGATGGGCAGGGGGCGGAGGGGAGGAAAGCACGCATCTGTCATTTTATCAACACAGGCAGAGACCGTCTGCAGGTGGGAAGCCGCTGTCCAACACTTACACAAACAGAGCGCACAAAGTATCCTTTCTTCTGGGGAAGCTGGCCAAGCCAGCTTCTCAGGGGAGGCTTCCTCTCTTCACTGCTGAGGGTAAGTCCTCAGCTCCTCACCTTGGGGAGAGGCTACCTCTGCAGACATCCACACCCTGGGCCTGCCCAGGCTGGACAGGCGTCCCGTGTCCTCAGAGCCTGGTGAGAGAGTCCCGAAAGGCTCAATCTCGGCTTCCAGAGACAAATACCCTCAGCGCTCAAGAAGTCACAGACAAGAAAGAGATTCAGTGCCCAAAATATAATTCTAACCAGTGTGGAATACTAGTCAATTCATCAGCAAGAGTTTGTTCACGCCCATTTGTTCATTCATTCACTAACATCTACCAAGTGGCCACCTTGCGTCATGCGTCACGCTTGGTTCTGGGGACACAGAGGAAATACCACGAAGTCCACAGTGTGCCCACTCCTGAAGGATCCATTGCTGGGAGCTTACCATCTTGCCAGAGCACTGGGCAAGTGCAACCACGCGGAACCCTCCAGGGCGACTCCACCCTCCACCTAACATAGTACTTTGTCTGGGGGTTGGGGGGAGGCGCTCAATGGCAAGCTTGAATAGATCTACTCCTGCTGAATAGCATCATGCCACCTTCACCATAATAAAAATGGTGACCACTATGTACTGAGCATCTCTCATGTGCTAGGTAGAACTTTCTCTGTGGTCTGCATCTTACAGGCAAGGGAAGCGGAGGTTTGGGGAGGGTAGACCACTTGCCCAAGACCACATAGCCCATCAGAGGGAAAGACGAGACCTAAGCCCAGATCCTTGCACCCCAAATCCTACACCTCTCCATGTCACCCAGCAAACAGGAAAGAGCACCCATGTCTGTCCCTCGCTCGGTCCCAACTCAACTAGGGTCTCCCCCAGGGAAGCACCACCATGACTAATGTCCCTGGGATCCTCTTCATAGCCTGGCCCAGTATGGGACAACTTACTGATGATGAAAATATTTGCTTAACTGAGTGACTGTGGCAGAATAAACGTGAAATGGGGGGAGGGTGCAGGTGGGAAAGAAAGATGATCTGGAAGTCTTCCTGGAGGAGTTCAGTGTACAGAACAATGTTTTTGTGCCTCAGAACACATAATCCCCAGGAGAGGAACAAGTCTGAGGACAAATACCAGATGTTATGTAAACCTTAAAACAGGCACCTCACCTGCCTCGGTGTATCAGACTAGCACATATTCCTAAACGAGGGAACCTGTCAAATAAGAAGTAAACCTACCCAGGTGAGGAGGCAGAGGCTCAAGAAGGCGCTCTTCTTGGCCCTTCCAGCCCAAAAGGTCCCCTGGTCCATTAACAGCTCCCTAGGCCCCTATAGGCACTCACAGGACAGGAAAGCCACACAGGACAGAAGACAGATGGGCCCACCAGACTCAAAAGCCTCTTTGTAGACCTCAGCCTTTTGGAGAAGCACTTTCCAGGCCCTCCCTCACTTCCCATCCCTCTTGTCTCCTCTGCTCTAGTCTCCGTCTGCCTGACGACGTGGAAGGTGGGCGGTGCCGAGCAGAACACTTAGGAGCAAAATCAAAACTCTTACAAAAACACAGGGAATTGTTGGACAAGGGACCCTGAGAATCACCTCCTCCAACCTTCATTTTCCAGATGAGCAAACTGAGGTGCTCCCAAAAGTGACCCTTTTAAAGTGAAGTCTCTCGTCCTCCAAAATTCTTCCTTTCCCTCCCCTCCCTCTCCTCCCTTCCCCCCCCGCTTCCTACAGTGGGTGGGGTGGGGGTGATGTGGAGGTAGAGGGAAGGGAGTATTTCTGACTCCTCTTTTCTTTTACCCTAAGCTCTGTCGTCATCTGTAGTATCCAAAGGAAAAGTCACCAGCTCCCCATGGACCCATCTTGATACTCACTGCTGGCCCCTGGTGACCGTGCTCCTTCAAGTGACCCCCTCCTCCTACCTCAGCAGCATCCTCACTGTGGCTCTTGATGGAGGAGAGAGGGCTAAAATAACTTGCTCAGACAGAAGCCCTCTATGGAGCACCTAAGAGGTGCCGAGTGCTCCTAATGATCACCTCATCTTACCCGCACAAAAACTCTATGTGGCAGATATTTTTAGTATTCATATTTTACTGATGAAGAAAGTGAACTTGGCAAGGTTAAGTAAATTGTCCAAAGCCACCGAACTAGTGTAAAGTGAAGCTGGGATTCAAGCCTGCCTTTGTCCCTACTCCAAGGCTAGGCTATAAAGTTCACAAGCCTAAACTTAAGAGAGACCAAAGTTAACATTCAAAATGAGTATTCTGCCCCTCTGTGGTGGGGAGCAGGGGGTAGGGGGGTGAATTACATATTCACTCCAATGCTGCCAGAACTCAAAAGCACTTGGGGAACTTTTCTTTGGAAATCACCTACAGAGGTCATTTACATGTCACCCAGAACTTTCAGATTCAATACATCCTAATTGCACATGTGGGGAACCAGAAATACTTTACCCACACTGGCTTCCGCTCTTATTCATTATACTTGCCTGCCAACCACCTCAGTTCCCTAAAATCACAGTGGCTTTCAAATGCCGAGAGGTATCACCCCAGCAACATTCAAAAGAATGCACTGATGCTATCAACAAACCTGTTCCCAAAGACAGACCCTCATTTTCCAAGTAAGAATGAAACCATTTGTTCTTTCGTTCTTGCATTTAGTCAAAAAGCATCTTGTGATGCTGGACACTGTTGCAGGTTGCTAAGGAAACAGAGATAAACATACAAAGTTTTCGGTCTTGGAGTTCTCAACGTGGGGACAATATTTCAGGCAACTTTTGCCGAGGACCTCAAGTGCCCCAAACACTATGGATGCAAACATGGACATACAGTCCCAGACTTCAGGAATGCTACATTCCAGCAGGGGGACAGGCATGCCAGCCATGCCTCTGGAAACTGGGTAAACTAGAGTAGAGGGTTAGGGAAAACAGAGCGACCGCCTAAGCTACATCTTAGGAAGAGTCAGTCCCCAAAGGGGACCAAAGTGAAATAACAGTCATAATCAATACTTATACAGCGCTTGTTATGTATCAGGTGCTACTCTGAGCAATTAACACATATTATATCCTCCCAACAAATCCATGAAGTCATTGCTATTATTAGTCCCACTTTCCAGGTGAGTAAACTGAGGCACAGAGAGGTTAAGCAACTTGCCAAAGGTCTAAAAGTCACCAAGTAGCAGAACTCTGATTTGAGGCCAAGCCGTCTGGCTCGAGGGCATGCTCTCGATGACAACACTGAACCAAGTGGGATGAGGGATGCTCATCTGGACATGTAAGTTCGGGTCTGCCGGGTTTTAGAAAAGCAACCACGTTATACTCATGTTATTCTTCCCATTTGGTCCTCCATTGTCTCAGCAATGAACTCGAACTCACTCTGCTTAAACATGAAATCTGAACGGGGTGGAATGGAGTAGAGTGAAGTGACATTTCCAAGGGAGAAGCACTTCACTACAGGGAGGAAGATGAGGGACCTGGGAACCAGCCTCTGCCTCCATCCCTGTCATGCTCTTGATGGTCCAGGCAAAGAGCCACTCAAAGTAATTTTGGAAGTGGAAGACAGCTGAAGGTCAGTCACAAGGCAGGGCACAGGTAACCGCTGTCAACATACCCCCTCACCGTGGTGGAGAATGAGGGGCAACCCCATCTGGTGACAGCCAAGTCACCTTTGATCTCTCTGTCCTCTTCGGAATGTAGAGAGATGGGGCAATTTAGCCCCTTGGTGTTTAACAAGTGTTTAACAAGGAGAGTCTCCTGCAAGTTGAAGGCAGTGACAAGAAGGCTTTCTGGAGCCAGAAAAGCCTGGGTTGGAATGGAGCCCTGCCACTTATGAATGGACACCCCTTGGCCAAGTGCCGTAACTACTCCAAGGCTCAGTGTTTGCGCATCTATAAAATGAGACAAGGGTCATAATACCTACAACATGGGCTTTTTGAGAGGATTAAGTGACATAAAGCGCATGGAGTGCTTAACACCCTTTGCGACACCTAGCAGCGCCCAGTAAACATCCAGTGGTATTAGTGGGTCGTAGTAATCGACGGGAGAAGCCCTCACCCCAGTTTTCCCCCAGCATGGCCACTCTGGAGCCCCTTCTGGAGTCTGGGTATTCTCCAAATCCATCTCCTACTCCTCCTGGCTGCCCTGCTCCATTTCCCAGGACCCCTTGCTGTTAAGGTACTATGTGACTAAGTTCTGGTCAATCGACTGGGTGGGTAGAAGTGATGTGAATGGCTTCCAGGACTGCTCCCACAAAGCCACCCCTCATAAAGTGATCTTTATTTCTCACTCCCCATCTGTCAGATGGATGAAGAGGATTCAGCAGAGACCGTCAGAGTCCCCGGGAAGATGGCAGGTCCATCCACAGGTAGAAGGAGCCAAGGTCCCCGAATGACTGCGTGGAACAAGTCCCCACCCCATCCCACCCCACACACACCACTAATGGCACTTTATATGAGCGATTCATACACTTCTAGTGTATTAAGTCATTGACGTGTTGGGGTTGCTTGCTGCAATAGCTGGCCTACCCTGACTAATACATGTAATTAATCATGCCTCCAGATGGCCTCACGGGTCCCTGTTGGCTCACTGCTTCCATGACCCCTGCGTGCACCACAGAGTCTAGATACCATAATACGGTTGCAGAGAGAATCAGCAGCTGTGACTGGTTAGGCATGGTAAGCCATGAGGAAGAGCAAGCAGCAGCAACGCAAGAGAAGTAGTGCAAGGACCGTTAGTCTAGAAGAAACGAGACAGCCCAGCAGCAATATCACCTGTGCTCATGGTCAGCTATAGGTTCTCCATGGGAACAGTGTAGTGCCCTGGAAAGAGCATGGTCTTTGAGGCCGTGTAGACTAGAATCCAGATCTACCCACGACTTCCTTAGGAAAGTAAAACTCCCCGAGCTTCAGTTTCCACATCTGCAAAATGTGGGTAACAGCACCTGCCTCCGTGTTCTGTGACACCATGTTGCTATCTTGAAACCAGCCATGGTGGGCATATTTACACGGTAGGAATTGACAAATGCTACAAATAGGGGCTTTCTTCCTAGAGATTAAATGCTCACCAACACATCAATGGATAAAGGAGTCAGCTAAGTGGAACGGGAGAGGAAGGACAAGGAAAGAGAATTCCAGGAGCGAAGATCATCTGTGACATGAAGGAAGTCCTATGTGGCTGGCTCCAGAGGGATGGAAAAAAGAGAGGCTGAGAGGAACCCAGAGAAGGGGCTAGGAGCCGGATCTGGTAGAAGGACCGCCCTACATGATAACTATTTGTTCTAGTCATCTATTGCTGCATAACAAATCATCTCAAAGTGTGGTTTAAAACATTTTATTTTATCAGTTTTAAGACAGGAATTCAGGAAGGGATGAGCTAGCTGGATCATCTGTGATTGTGTCAGCTGGGGTTGGAGGACCCATTTCCAAGATGGATTCTTCCCACCACGTCTGGTGCCTTGGTGTTCCTTGGAGAGTCCCTCTCCTTACCCCCCAACTCCATGTGGCACCTCAGCCTCCAAGCCTATCCCTGTGGCCGGGACTTCTCACAGCATGGTCTCAGGACAATCAGACGTCTTATACATGATGGCTGGTTTCTCAAAAGCCAGTGTTCCAGGAGACCAAGAGAGAAGCTGCAAGGGTTCTTCTGACCTAAGTCTCAGAAGTCCTAGAGTCATTCCCACCTCATTCTACTGGTGATGAGTAAGTCACGGGCTGGATTCAAAGCAGGGGAATACCCAAGAGGATGAATACCAGGAGGCTTGGTTTGTCAACGGCCTTCTTTGAAGACCAGCCACCCCACCATTACTGATTGGCAGACACGCACCGCCTACTCTCGAGGACCACCGGGAGGAGGCACAGGTCAGAAAAGGAGAACTACCAGCCCTGCCCACAAGGGGCAGCAGAGGCATGATGCTCACCCAGGATGGGCGGGACACACAGTGGTGAGTGTCAGAGGACCGAGCAAGGCCGGGCAAGTGCAGAAGGCTTCCCAGGAAGGGGACACTCCCAGCAAGTGAGCCAAGCCTCGAAGAATGGGGGAGGCAAAGTGGAGAGTTAAAAGGGAAGGAATGAGCCATCCCTGAGGTCACACCCGGCCTTCTACCACACCTGGGCCACCCACGGGCCAGGCCAGGCCACCTGCACATTCCCCAGGACAGGCATGTCACTCAGCCCAGCAGTGGTGCCAAAGCAGCTCCTGACTCTGCCAGCCCATCACCACCCCCACCAGCCTGGCCCCTGCACCAGGGCTCAGGGAGGGGCCCTGGAGTGTAGACCTGTTTACTCTGGCTCGACCTCCTCACCCAGAACCAGCAGGCAACACGACCAGCAGAAAGGCCAGTTATGCAACCACCCTCACAGCAGCCTGCCAACCCCTGAGATCCAGCCTGGCCGCCAGGCCCGGGAGTGAGCCTGCTGCGGCCTGCCGGCCATGCCTGGGCTCTGACTGCCATTTTCCATAGAGGTGCAGGATGCTCTGCTGACGAACACCTGGGGACAGCAGGGGCCAGGGGACGGAGCTAAAAATAGCCCAGCTGGCAATGGAGAGGCCCTTGCCAAATCCTCTGGATCCTGTTATTCTTCATGCACGGGCCTTAGGGGCACACACAGGCTGGCCCCCAAGCATTCGCCCTTCTCCAAGGCTTGTGCTGAGAACAAGTGAGGGGGCCTGGGAGCCCTCCTCCATCACGTCGGGAGCTGTACAGTCATCAGAAGTCAAGAAACAGCCTGTCCCGGAGCTGGGCCAAGGGATGGGAAGGCTGGGTCCACCTTCACACCCCCACATCCCCAGTGGTCTGTCTGGCCACCCCCTTTCTGACCAATTCTCAGTGTTCTCCACCTTTTCCGGACCTCAGGTTCTTGATGTTTCTCTTACTTGTTTGGCCATTAAGAATTAAGGGCCTTGCACTGTTTTTCATTTCTTATGTAAGTGTATACAACCAAGCTAGACACCTAGAAAAGCCACCTGTGTGGATGTGTGGGGTGTACACTGCACAATTCCAGGGGCATCGGTCATGACTATGATGTGAATGGTGCCCCCTGGAAGCAGGCAGTGTGGCTACTGGCATTGCCCAGGAGGAAACAATGCTTTACACAACTCCATATCCTTGGGAAAAGGACAGCCATGCTAATAAAGACTCACAGACTGACCACTTCGTCTCCCAAACATTCCATGCATGGGGTCTGGCAGACGCAAGGCAACAATACCCAATGGTCTAGAAAGAAATCCATATTGTGATACAATAATGTATTTCCAGGCTGTGGAGGTGGAGAGTGGCAAGGAATCAATCTTTCTAAGGCAAGGGAAGATTCATAACCACTGAATGAGTTAGCACTACCCTCTTCTGAGTGCACAGATTAAATTCTCTGCCCCACCGACATCTGAAATGTACTTTATTTATAACAGATTGGGGAATTCAGATATAGTTAGATGTTTTTCACAGAATTCCCATCCTTTTAATAACACGGTTTCAGAGTTTCAAATATGAGCAAATAGCATGTGGGAATAATAAGGCATCATGTCACATTAGGATGCTTACATTCACAGTTTAATGATAAGGGTTTGCTGGTGGGTGTCAAACTTTTCCACTCTTCATGCTCTCCTGCAGGTGCATGCACAAATATACACATACCATACACACCTCAAGTTTTTAAAAATATGCTTGAATTCTGCATCCTACTCCTAATATCTCCTGTGCATGTGTTAATATCAAAAATAGTGGTTGTATCCAAAACTTCAAGGAAGACTGATACTCAGAAAAATGCCCCATATTTATTCTGTGCCTCCAAATACCCACCAACAGGGAGATATGGCACATGTGCCATAGTTCATAAAGTCTAATTATGTGTTTATTATCTGATATGAATCTCAGAGCTGCCCTAGAGTTGTGCAGTGAGCAACCTGTACAACTGCACACAGCACACCTGCCAATCAAGTAGAGAAAGGGTGATGACCCCATGTTCCAGCAAGGAAAAGCAAGACTTAGAGAGATTAAAAGGACTAGATAACCTTTAAGATTCATTTCTATCCTCACAGTATAGAATTCTCTGAATTTTCTAAAGGACCTCAAACCTCATTTAGGGATGATGCATGAGTCTCCACACACCAGCTCTGCTTTTCAGTCCTACCTATGCCTACATGTTTTCCCTCACACTTTGGCACGGATGAGCTGAGCAGAGCCAACCTACCACTACAGGAGGTAAACCTGTAGGTGTACAGGGCCAGGATGAGACACACAGGCTCCACAGCCCGCCTTCCTGGACTCAAACCTGGCTCTGCCCCTCACGTGTGTGACCCTGGGCAAGGTACTCAACCTCTCCATGCCTCAGTTTCTTAATCTGTAAAGTGACAGTAGTACCACCTATTCCACTGGGTTGTTGTGAGGATTAAATAAGATAATACATGTAAAGAGCTTAGAAACCACTAGACACACAGTAAGCACTCAAAGTCTGTCATCCAAAATTTTACAGATATACAGATATAGATGTTCGCTGTGCCTCAGTATTCTGATCTACAAAATGGGGATTATAAACATGGTTACTCCATAGGACTGTTTTGAAGGTTAGATAACATAGTAAACATAAGGAGCTTATTAAAACAGTGCTTGAGGCATAATAACTACTCTAAAAAAAAAAAGTTTGTTATTTTTTTCCCTAAGAAGTCAGTTATCCCAGTACACATAGACTTACCAAAACAAAAGCACCAGTAAGGGATCCATGGCATGCCTGAAGAGGAGGAACAAATAGCCCAAAGAGACTGTCTGAGAGTCCACTGCTGTTGGCTCAACAGGTGACCGATAGGATGTATTAGAGAGTAGAGGTCTTGGTTTTAACTTAATCCTTCCTGAGGTCAGGAAGTGCAGAGGAGCATAGGTGAGGTAGGGAGGAAAGAATGGACCGCTCACTTGCTGGTTTCTTTTTTCACCATTAGAATCCTTTGGAAGCCTTGCCTCGCATTTAAATAGCATCATCCCCTGGAGATCACTGTTTCAGCTTCATTACTGTCTGTGTTCACAGAGTACAAATAGAAATCTTTGTGATTTTATTAATTTCCATGCAACTCAGGAGAGATTTGCATGATAACATTCCAGCTCCTGACTTAAAGAAGGGACCAATTAAAAATATAGTGCTTGTACTGCCTGTCACCAGAAAATGAAAAGATACCCAGAGTTTTAAAAATCTCTGTCATATCTGGTTCATGGCTATAAATCAACCATTCAGTACAGCAGATCCAATAACTACCGTCTCAATTTTTAGTTTATTTTTGTAAGAAATACTTGCAGGACGTCTGCACCCCCTAATATGAGCGTAACAACACTACAGAAAAATCTAAAGAAGTATTTTTGTCCAGGCTTCGTCAAGTCCTACACAATCGCCAATTCACTCAATAATACCCAAAAGCTACCTGGAACCCTGCGGATCTGTGAAGTGCTAGTGTAATGTGTCCGTGACAAGTTAAAATGTAACACGTGGCCCCCGGTAGCATGATCTAATTGATGTTATGTAACCTAAGACTATTCAGTCCAATCTGATGTACTAGCTGCTCACAGTTTGGAGGTGGAGGGATTTTATTTCAGAAGTTATTGAATGTGTGGGGATCGTCCCTTCAGACACTCGCTCGTTCCTTTGCCACAGAAGCTCTGATCAGCCCATCCTGGCTTCTGGAGGCTGGAATGCTCCAGGAACAGAGCCAAGATGAACATTCTCACTCCAGGGTTGCCTTCTGGGGCAAGTCAAAGAAAAGCATCAAAGGAGGTTGATTTGCACGACCTTCTCTTTAATGAGAGGTTTCTTTTTATGCCCAACCTCCCCAAAGCCAGCATATCACAGTGCACCACTTACAGTCTATAATCTAAGACCTCTTCAACCTTGCCTCCACACCAAAAATTAAAACTGAAACCTAAACAATGATGTGGCTATTTCCTTAGAAGTAATAGCAGAGTCACAAAAACCTACTTCTGAGAACTTTTTTTTTTAAATGACAAGTTTGAGGGTATTTCCAAAAGGGTCTATGTCCTTAGATTGTAATTTTTAAATATGCCACCACATCAAAGCCAGTATTGACGTTCCAGGGACACATCAGTCAGATTTCACTCTTGTGATTTGTAATAGAACCAGAGCTGCCCGTTGGCCTTGAATGATTTGCTTTTGGGTTCCTCAACAGGTACAAATGATAACTTTAGAATCTGAAGAAATGGCTATATATTGAAATCACTGAGTCAGAGAACATGTCACATATAAGAAAACTGAGGCTGGGGGACAATGACTTGCCTGAGACAACAGAGCCACTCATATGTCAAAAATCAATACTCCAGCAGCCTTTAACTTTACTCTAAGAATAGACACCATTAAACCAGACTCCTCAGGCAGAAGCAGGGTTGTTCCGTCTGCTCTCAGGGTGGATACCACCTAAATCAAACAAGGTCAGGTTGGGTACTTCTCATGGGACTGCCATTTACCAACCCTTAGAGGAAAATTACTAGCTGCCCCAAGGACAAACATGAGCACCACAGTGAAGAATGTGTCTGGAGGGGTGCCTGGGTGGCTCAGTTGGTTAAGCGACTGCCTTCGGCTCAGGTCATGATCCTGGAGTCCCGGGATCGAGTCCCGCATCGGGCTCCCTGCTCGGCAGGGAGTCTGCTTCTCCCTCTGACCCTCCTCCCTCTCATGCTCTCTGTCTCTCATTCTCTCTCTCTCAAATAAATAAATAAAATCTTTAAAAAAAAAAAAAAAAAGAATGTGTCTGGAAAGAAAATGTGCCCAAAGATAATGGGGGGGGGTCATCTCCAGGAGGTAGGACTTGAAGGAATTTTTTTTCCTTTTTTTTTTTTTTTTTATTGTGGTAAAATAGGCATAGCAGAGAACTTACCATCTTAACCATATTAAGTGTATTGTTCAGGAGTATTAAGTATATTCACACTGTTGTGCAGAATGTTTCCATCTTGCAAAAATGACACTTTGTACCCATTAAACAACTCCCCATCTCCCCCTCCCTGTAAGCCCTGGCAACCACAATTCCACTTCTATCTTTATGAATTTGACTATTCTAGGTACTTCATTTAAGTAGAATCATACAGTTTTTGTCCTTTTGTCTGGCCCATTTCACTTAGCATAATATCCTCAAGGTTCATCCACGTTGTAGCACGTTTTAGAATCTCCTTTCTTTATAAGGCTTTATAATACTCCATTGCATGTATATATTACATTTCGTTTTTTCATTCATCTGTCAGTGAACACTTGGGCGGCTTCTACTTTTTGGCTTTTATGAATAATGCTACTATGAACATGGGTGTGCAAATATCTTCTTTTGGATTTGTACCCAGAAGAAGAATTGCTGAATCATATGGTAATTTAATTTTTAATTTTTTTTTTTTTTTGAGGAACCACCATACTTTTTTCCACAGTGACAGCATCATTTTATATTCCCATCAACAGTGCACAAGGATTCCAAATCCTCACAGCTTAGCCAACACTTGTTACTTTCTGGGTTTGTTTGGTTTTTTAATAGTAGCCATCCCAGTGGGTATAAGGTGTCCTTTTTTCCCCCCCAAATGCCTTGCTGTACATTTCTACAATGAACATAGAGTACACTTACTCTATGTTGAGGATAAAAGTGCCATACACTTACTCTATGTTGAGGATAAAAGTGCCATACACTTACTCTATGTTGAGGATAAAAGTGTAGGAGTACACTTACTCTATGTTGAGGATAAAAGTGTAAAACACTGAAGTTAAAAAAGAAATCTTATGGATGGATGAAAGACTTGACTGTAAGACCCAAAACCATAAAACTCCTAGAAGAAAACACAGGCGGTAAGCTCACTGACATCATTCTTGGCCATGATGTATTGGATTTGACACTAAAAACAAAGGCAACAAAAGCAAAAATAGACAAATGGAACTACGCCAAACTAAAAAAACCTTTGTATGACAAAGGAAAACATCAACAAAATGAAAAGACAACCTGCTGAATGGGAGAAAATATTTGCAAATCATGTATCTGATAAGGGGTTAGTATCCAAAATACATAAAGAACTTATATAACAAAGGAGAAACAAAAGCAAACAATCTGATTTTTAAAAAATGGACAGAAGATCTGAATGGACACTCCTCCAAAGAGGACATCCAGATGGCCAACAGATACATGAAAAGATGCTCAACATCACTTGTCATCAGGGAAATGCAAATCAAAACTACAATGAGGGGTGCCTGGGTGGCTCAGTCAGTTAAGCATCTGCCTTCTGCTCAGGTCATGACCTCAGGGTCCTGGGATCGAGCCCCACATAGAGCTCCCTGCTCAGCAAGAAGTGTGCTTCTCCCTCTCCCCCTCCCCCCCCACTCATTCTTTCTCTCTCGCTTTCTCTCCAAATAAATAAATTCTTAAAAAAAAAAAAAATGAAAAAATAAATAAATAAATAAAAAATGAGCTATCACTTCACACCTGTTAGAATGGCTATTATCAAAAAGACAAGAAATAACATAGCCAGGAAGTGAAAAAAAGGGAACCCATGTGCACTGCTGGTAGGGATATAAACTGGTACAGCTACTCTAGAAAACAATATGGAGATTCCTCAAAAAATTAAAAATAGAATTACCATATGATGCAACAATTCTACTTCGGGGCATTATCCAAAGAAAACAAAAACACTAACTCAAAAAGATATATGCACCCCCATGTTCACTGCAGCTTTACTTACAATATGCATGATATGGAAACAACCTAAGTGTCCACTGATAGAGGAATGGATAAGGAAAATGTGACTGATAGATAGATACACAGACAGACAGACAATGGAGTATTATTCAGCCATAAAAAAGAATGAAACTTGCCATCTGCCACAACATGGATGGTATTGAGGGCATTATGCTAAGTAAAGTAAAATAAGTCAGACAGAGAAAGAGAAATACCATATGATCTCACTTACATGTGAAAGATAATGGGGGGTCATCTCCAGGAGGAATTTTTTTCCTTTTTTTTTTTTTACTGTGGTAAAATAGGCATAGCAGAGAACTTACCATCTTAACCATATTAAGTGTATAGTTCAGGAGTCTTAAATATATTCACACTGTTGAAAAAAAGCAAAAACAAAAAAACTTCAAAGATAAGAGAACAGATTGGTGATTGCCAAAGGCTGGGAATTCAAAGTGTACAAAATAGGTAAAGAAAGATACAAACTTGTTGTTATAAAATCAATAAGTCATGGGGATGTAATGTGTAGCAAAGCAACTATTATTAATAAAACTGTGTTGCATATTTGAAAGTTGTTAAGAGAATAAATCTTAAAAGACCTCATAACAAGAAAAAAATTCTGTATCTATAAATGGTAACAGATACTAACTAGACTTACTGTGGTGATCATTTCACAACATATAAATATCAAATTATTACGCTGTACGCCTAAAACTGATGTAATACTGTATGTCAGCTATACCTCAATTAAAAAAAAAAGAAATCTTACGACGAAAATAGGCTTGCGCACGAGCTTAAGGAAAGGATGACATTTTTAAGACTGAAACAAACCACTGACTTCTCTTGTGTGTTCAGCTAAAGACACCATTCCTACACCCTTCAAGAATCTTACACCTGATCAGCTGTAGCTGACACAATTCACAGGAGAAATGGCCATAATTCATAGGTGGCTAAAACAATTCCCAGGAGCACTTTCTTAAAGCACTTTATAAAAAGTGCTCCCAGATGCACAAAGAAGAAAAAAAAAATGTATATGAAGCTGTTGCCAGCCCCAGCACCTGGATAAACCCTGCTTCTTCCAAACCTTCCTACAAGCCTAAGAGCCCTTTCTCTGAGTTCTCCACTTGATTATCACTGGATACCCACTTTTTCCCCTCCAGAGCCATAAAAGGTCTATACTCCAAAGTCACATAAAGGGAAAACAAGTTAATGCAGCAACTGCTCCCCAAGAGGGGCAGGATTCTGCTCCTGTATAATAGACACACAAGGAAGATCCCCACGGAGCCTGTGACTCCCAGTATCTGGGCCACGGGCCACCCAGGCTCCATACCATCAGTTAGCTAGACAACACTTCTCACTGGAAGGGCTAAAATCTTCCAAAGGTGAAATCATTCTTTCTACTGTTCTTTACATAACGCTTCACTCCTTGGGGGTGAGGTCACTTACTCATTGTCATGACTTACTCATTAACACAAAGGTGCAGGAACTAAAAACAAAATCCATCCAATTACATATTTACCCAACCTCTAACTCCCAGAAGAGAAATTCTATTTTTCATTGTGTGAACATCTCCCTCTACCCCCTACTCTCCCTCATCTTCTCCTCTTGCATGTTCTCTTTTCTTTTCTGGTTTCTTTCTGTTCCACAGAATAGGAGAAATGGCGACAGTAATATATGGAAGCCCAGAGAAGAGGTAAGATGAGCGGCTGGGAGGAAGTACCCTCGATCCTAAGAAGCAGCTCTACTTAAATGGTGCAAAAAGAGGCTCCAGATCCAGATCTGCTCTCTCTCCTTCGGGAACAGCCGACACCTAGAAAGCAGAGTCCAACTCAGGCGTCTTAACAAAGGATCCGCACTCTACATCTGGGTTCCTGGCATGGCCCCAGAATCACATCTGCTCCCAGCCAAGTCCAACACTAAACTGTGAAGGGAGCTAAACTTTGGAACACAGTGCATGGGTCATTGACAAAGAAGTAACCTGATGGCCCAGGGACAGCCAAAACCTCCACCCACAGCTTCTAACAAGACCAGACACATCCTGGAGGGCAAACTATCAGAACCAACAGCCAAAATGGGCCACTTTCCAAACTCTGGGGAATGGGACAAGGAGAAACCTTACAACCCCAGGTGAAGGACACCAGGAAGTCATTAAGAGAAAAAGAAAGGAGCTTGAAAGGGGATAGAACTATGGGCATTCTACCCCCCAACAATATTGCTGACATTAACCACCACCCAACTCTGAGCCTTCCTGGGCTGGATTTAGAACCTGAAATCTATTATCTACCAAGATTTGTTCTGTGTGTCATGGAAACAGACCAGAAGCAAGACAGGTTAGTGCAAGGAGAAGGATCTTTCCATGCATTCCAAAGTGGGTTGCCCTCTGGGGAACAGCAGCCTCAGAAGATCATAAGCACCCCCATCCCCAATGATGACGGAGCACAGGGCTCCCAGCCCTGGCACTGGGGAGAAAGTAGGACCCAGGCCCTAAGTCTCCCTTCCACCTCTATGACTTTGTAATGTCATGTGCTTCTAAATTAGCGAGATCAAGTCCCTGTTGCTGTCCACTAACCAGCCAACTTCAGTCTCTGCTCCCAGACTTGGCAGGAATCACTATGGAAGAAGGGAAGGAAGGAAGAGCAGCAGGAAGGAGAGAAGAGAGGAATACAGGCATTTCGGCTAATTACCTTTGAAATGCCCAGAGTAAACCAGATCTGGAGCCCTCAGAAAACCAGGTAGGGAGGCCAATGAAACAGCAAGGAATACAAAGTGAATGAGATGTCTTAAATAATTTCATGTTTGGCCATGTAGAAAAGCATTAGTCATACAGGTAATGAGATCTTACAGGGAGATGAGGATGTTAAGTATATCCATTCTGGACCTGGAGTGTCAATTACATTTCCAAATTGGCAATTAGACAAAGACAATCACCAAATAATGCTGAAAACAAGGCAAATTCCATCTTCCATTATTCTGAAGCTGCCCTTCCATCCCCTGCCTGACTCATCCAGCTCACAAACAGCTGCTCATCATGAACTAAATCCTTGCTAGCCACTGGTCAAGAGAGACCTGGGTGGCACAACTAACTGAAACCCAGGAATGACTCAAACATCATCATGTCACCAAATCAAGCCCCTCCCTTTCACCCAGACTTTCTCTGTAGCTTCTAACGAATTACCCAGAAAAAGCAGCAAAATGATTTGCACCTACTACACTCCCACCTGGCCCCCAGCTAACCACCGTGGAAAGGGCCTTCCCAACATATATGTGTGCTTGTGTTTAGAGGACTCCGTTCCTGCCCTCGGGGGGTTTGCAGGCAACTCAGAGACCAGACATGAGCACACCCCATAAGAACATAACTGGTGAGTCACAACTGGGTCTTATTTTTCCCCTAGCACGAGCTCGGTTTCGGACACATAGTACGTATGTACTTACTAGGTCATAAAAGCAAAATCAACAACGACAATAGTAACCATACATTAATCTGAGGACCTATTCTGTGCTGAACATTGTGCTAAGCCCTTCTTCATTCTGGCTGCTGAAGATGCTTTTGGCTGAGAGTTTACTCCAGCTTCCACTCTTTGACAATGGAACAACATGAACAGCACACCTCAAGGAAAAAGTCCCTGAGAATAGGAGCTGCAAACAACCGGGCTAAGGTGACAAAAAGAGCTACTTTCCATTTCACCTGCCAGAATCCTTGAGAAGACAGCTGGAGGGGGCACAGCACAGCCCCCCCCCCCCCCCCCCCCCCCCCCCCCCACACTCAGGATCTGTCTTGAGGCCAATCCTTTTAAGTTCCCAGGTCCCTGAGGAAAATCAGGCTGGCAGTTTTGCTGCCCCCTGACTTCAAACACCCCAGAGGGAGTGGCCAGCAACTGGCTTCCTGGCGCATCACCACAGTGCAGCCCGGGCGACACCACGAGCCTTTAATTTTGCAAGAAGGTGGTTTGACTGAGTTGCCATCCTGGACTTCGGGAAGCCTCACCCCTTGCAGTGTGACCGACTGGCGAGAGGGAGAGCCCGCAGGTTGATGGGCCGGCAACACACACACCACACCCTGTGCATCCACAGAACGCGGCTCTGGCCACCACAACCCAGCCCCAAACCAACAGTGCTTATGGGTTCCTTGGGAGCAGGTACCCGAACGGTTGGCCATAGCAGGAAGGGCCCAGACTGAACCACAGCATCGCGGAGGGGCCTGAGCCGAGTCTTCTCTACCTGGCTGTCCTGGCAACAGTAAATCTTCCTCGTCCCACCCCTCCCCTGCTGCTCTAGAGCTGGGAATTTCCACAGTCAAACATAGGCTTTTTTTTTTTTTTCCAGGAGGCACTGACTGGAGGCTGAGGAGTGGCCCAGATCCTTGCTCCTCAAAGTGTGGTCTGCACAGCAGAAGCACACCCGCCCCTGTCCGGTCAGATGCGCAGGACCTCAGGGCTGACCCTGGGCCTTCCGGACAAGCTGCATTTTAATGCTCCCCAGGTGATTCATATGCATATTAAGGTGTGAGAAGCCCCGGGACCAGATCAACAGATGTTCTCTCCAGCCCTCGGAAGAAGAGCTCTGATACCCCAACTGAACACTCCTTGAGACTCCTACCCAGAATGCTAGGAAGCCCCTGCCTCTGAGGCTGAGATTCCTTCCCTGTGTGCCCGGGGCCAGGATTCCACCCACTCAAGAGAAGCATTTCAAAAAAGGAGGCACTTTCGATCTGCTCCCTGCCGGGCGCAGAAAGGCTGTGGAATTTCAGAGGTCCTGCAGGAGGCCTGACCTTGCCTGACCCCTAGACACATGTCCACGAAGGGCAGGATTCCCGGCAGGGCCCAGGAGCTGCAACGTCACTGCATAAACACAGCCCCCCCCCCCCCCAGGGGAGCCACAGAGGCGGCCCTCCAGGGGCTCCACCGCTCTGAAGGCCCCAGAACGTGGTGTTGGCTGCTGTGATTCACAGGTTAGCACGGCCACTGCCACCATGAGCTGGGACACCCCCGCTGCCCACTTTGGGCAAGAGGTCCTGCCACCGCACTCCAGGACCAGCCTGACTGTTTCAACAGCACCCTTCTCTTGCCCTGGTGAGACTAGAGAGAGAGACCCAAAGCAAGCACTTACTCCCCACTACCAGGCACCCAATGAATGTCCCCACCCAGGGAGGAGGACAGTAGCAAGGCAAACAGGGGGCCCACTTGGCCTTACCCTTGGAATTCTCTCTGCCCCATGCCAAATGATAGGGCAGCTCTTCCCATCCTAATGATATATGTTTGGGTAAGTCCCCAGCACACCTGGATACAGAGTCAGCCCAAGGCTTTAGGGCACCAGTGTCCTCTTAGGAAAGTCTATAAATAGGGCTAGAAAGAGTAGCTACCCCACAGGGCTGTGCTCTATGACAACCCCCAATTTGCAGATGAGGAAACTGAGGCACGAAGCAGCAAAGTCCTTGCCCAAGGTCACAGGCTGACTCTTGGGTATGGCACAGCAGGCTTGACAGCTAAGCAAGTCCGCTCAACAGGAGCTCAGGTAAGCGCAGTTTCACCAATTTCTCTACTACAGGACGTCCCCAAGCCTGGGATGTGACTCTCCAAGGGGGTGCTCAGGTGTGCCATTTATTCACAACGTTTTTCACAAGGTAAGGGCAAGTGCTCCACAGAACACACTTGGGGAAACACCACTCTGAGGAGAGCTGGTGCTGGTACAGAGAACCCTGGCCAGGAAACTGTGACATCATCAGGGGAACAGGTCTGTGAGCTCTGGACTGGGGTAACAGGGATGGACGTGGTCCCTACTCAAAGGTATGATGCTGGCCAGACCCTGCCCTCCTACCAAACTGTTCACATCCTCTCGGTCTACCGCTCCTGGAGCCAGACGGTGTCAACACTAGTCAACACTAGTCCACCAACGTCCCCACCATCCAAAGAGCAACCATCAAAACACAGAGCCTTCCCTGGCTGCCCCGACCCCAATCCTCCAGCCCTGCAACAGCCAAGAGCCATGAACCCAAATCTCAGTCTGACCCTAAGTGGTTGTTGGACCCAAGGACAGGAGACTTCAGAGTCTAGAGGTTCCTTTTGGCTCAAAAAAGTTCTACTTGTTGTAGTCTGTGCCCCTCTGGGGCCAAAAACGTTCAAGGAATCGAGGAGAAAACAAACTCACCACTTTGTGGAGCTATTTACAGGAAGCCTGCTTAGTGCCAGGCATTTGCTGGGTACTATATACCCATTATTGCTACTCCTCATAAGCATCCTACAAAGTAAGCGTCATTATGCTCCTTTTACAGATGAAGAAATCAAGGCTTGACATGGCTGCCAGCCAAAGATGCCCTGCTAATAAGTGTGCGATCAAGGATTTGCACTCGGGTCTGACTGCCAAGTCTCTACTATAAAGTGTGCATTTCCATGAAGAGAGCCAGGTAATGGGAAGCAAACGCCCTCTGCTTGAGGGAAGGTCTGTTGGAACTCCCCTGTGGCTGGGACCTGAGAGCTTCTCCAAGGCCACCCTAAGTGACCTGATCAGAGAGAATTAGCTGAAGGTCATCCAGTGCAGGCAATCCCCAAGATGAGATGAGACAGCAGGGCCAATCTGGAATCAAAAATTCTGAGGCACTGGAGCTCCAGCCCTGATTGGATGCGTCGGGCCAGACCCTGGGTAATTACCAAGCCATAACGGGATCTGATATTTATATTAGTCACGAACCTGACAGAGAAAACGTGTTGTTTTCTCAGACACAGCCATGGAGACAATAATTCATTACATGCAGACCGGGCTTGATCAAGCCCAAGCTTCTACAGGGTGGATAGCTCAAACTGAGAGCAGGCTTGAGCCTATGCCTGGCCACATTCAGGTCCCCCAGCAAGCCACAGCTCCCTCAGAAAGCTGGCCTCAGTTTCCCCAGACTAATCTGAAGAGAAGGAGACTGTGTGCTGGAAGAGGAGAAGGCAGGAATAAAGACACAGAAGCACTCCAAGGCTGAATTCCTAAAGAATTTGCCAGAGAACTGCAAAACACATTCTGAGCTAGAAACTTTCCCCATAGTTTCTCAACTCCTTCCAACCACTGACACTGAATCACAGAGCAGGAAGGGGCATCAGAAGTCACAGAATTCAATCTCAACATTTTAAACACAAGGAAAAAGAGCCCAGAGATGTTAAATGACTTCTTCAAGGTCATGGCCTGATCCAGGCTGCCTGAGCTGCTCACGGTTCACTACAGTCTACAACTGGATTGGACCTCAAAACGTCACAGCCTCGCGAACACAGAGCTCTGATGAAACCCAGCAGAGAAAAACAATAATGTGATAAAGTACAGCAAAGAACACAGTACTGGATGATTGTGCCCAAGTTCCCAACCAGGGGAAATGTGATTAGTTCTCTCATTTCCCCAAAAAAGTCCACATTCCATTCTTTTCAAAACAGTAAAGTCACTCACCACTTGAGATTCAGAGGCCAAAGGTGCTAATGATGCGAGGCCCCATGAGGAACACCCATAGTCCCAGCTTCCTTTGATCAAAAAAGATGGTGCTGTCCCAGAGGCCAAATACTTGTGATGTCGGGACACCCTGCGGAAACTTACCTCCCATGGAATTTCAGAAGCTAGAAACCAGCCCTCCACGAGACCCCAGCTCCTGTTCAAACCATCTTGGGACTGAATGAGGGTGAGGGTGAGGACATCTGAGGGCGGACAGAATTCTGTGCAAAAGCAGTCTCAGTTTGCTTGGGAAGCCTAGCGCTAAAATCATTATTCCAAACTTAGGACAAATGCATTCTGCCATACGGCACCTCGACAACTACCAAATACTTGGAAAATAAAAAGAATGAAGGACAAAAAACCATGATGGCAGTAAAAATACAGACCTCGGGGGTAGAAAGAAAAGCTCAGAAAAGGTCTAAGTTACTATTAATGAGCTGGCTACACATGGTTCAAGTGAGCAAATCAAGGGGTAGTTATTAAGAGATTCTGGGCATGTTTTAAGTCTACTCTAATGGTATCAAAAGTGACCTGACCTCGTCCTCCATTGGCCTCATAAGCTCCCAACCAACTGCAAGCATCTCTCGTCCCAGGTTGATTTTTTGTAGAAATTTCCAGTAAGGTCAGCTCAGTTGGTCTCATAGCTACAAAATACAGCCTAATAGACAGGGATCATTTTTTCTAATGATCATTGCCAAAAACCTCTTTTCTTGAGAAGACTGACAGAAGTTATGCTTGGTCATCATTTTATGAAAGACATTTCGTGAACAATCCAATTAGCATTTCATCACGGGGACTGCAGTGACATCTGTGGGCCCCTAGGGTAAAAGGGACGTGGAAGCTGTGTTTAAAACCCTATGATCACAAAAACACCACAACTTATTTTGACTCATTGAAAAGTTTTCATTATGATCAAGAATGCCCAATGCCTTAAGGATGAGGAGGCTGTTAAAAACTGCACCCAAACCACTGAGTGGTTTTGAACATTTTAGATGCCCACGACCAGGAACTATCCCTCCCCTAAGCGCAGACACAGACTCTCAGTAAAGGAAAAACACAAACAAAATGCCAGGACTCAAGACTGGGAGGAGGAGGAGAGGAGTGAACGTGTGATCAAGAAGGCTCTATGAACAAGCGGTTAAGAGGAAGGCTAAGGCAAGAAGCATGGTCTCGGGGTCTCATGGTTCTGACTTTGCTTAACCTGCTCGCTTCTCTGGAATGTGGGAGGTTTCCCACCTGGACAAGTAAGGCGAAACCTCTATGGCGGAGGAGGTAACGCCAAAGCTGCCTGGTCAACATCTGGAAGCCTCAGGAGAAATGGGAGGAGGAGGACAGAGAGATGGCTTTTATTTTTCTCCCTTATTTCCAACACACCAGTATTTTCCAAAACACAAATGTGCTGCCACAAAACACAGCTGAGCTCCAGCACCCAGTGCGGTGTATAATTAATGATCAGGAGAGAGAGCCTGGGTTCACCCTTGTGCTTCACCAACAGCCCCTGGCTTCCCTACTTCCCACAGCAACTAAGGAGGCTGCTACAAGTTGTGGAGCCCTGTGGAAGTTTGAGGGGTCCTGGGATTAACTTTACTAGGAAAAGGTGTGAACATCCCAAGATCTGCCTCTACCCTGGGCCGTTCGCCTATTCCCTTTGATCTCCCCTCCCTCCGAAAATGTTGGCGCTGTGAAGTCCCCTAGGATGGGAATTACTCAAACACAATGCAGCTCCGTCCCTTTTTTCCAGTTCTTTTTTTATCTTGCAGTTTTCTGTGAAAAACTGCCCCAGCCCTTCACCTTCAGCCAGTGGGGGGAGGAGGGGGAAGAGGACATCTCTAGGGACACGGCGACAGACCAGGCAGTCAGCCTAGCAACCATACTTAAGGTGTAGTGAGCCTCGGTGCTGGTGGGCGTCTCTGCGCCAGGAATAGCTTAAGCCGACATCCAGCCACCTCAAAAGCGCCGGGGAGGAGGCTCCGCGCGAAACCGCGGCCTCGGAGGCTCTCGCGCGGACCTCCTTGCTCCAGCTCCCCGCTGCTGGCGGCATTTCCGGGGACCTAAGGAGGGTGGCGTGGGGGCGAGAATACAGAGGCTGAAGAACCTGGGGTGGGGGTATGTTCCACGAGAATATCTAAGGGATGGGGAGGAAGGTGACATCAAATGTGCGACCTCTCCACATTCCTAAAGTGGCAGCCTCCGTGGGTTGCCTCCAAAACTGGGATGCATCTCCCCAACTTTCCCTCGCTGTACCCGAGGTCCCCCCCCACTTCCTCTGGCCAGGTTCCTCCCCCGGGATTCCCCAGCGCAAAAGATTTTCTTCCCTGCCCAAAGGGTTTCCCCTGCCGTCCGACTCCGCGAACTCGGCTCCCCAACAGGTTTCTGGAGTGCGGGCCGACGTGCTCCCGGTCTCCCACCACCAGGAGCCCGGCCGCGGCGGGCGAGGCGGGCGGCACACGCACCCGGAGGCCCCCCGCAGCCTCGGGCCCCGCGTGCTCCGCTCTCCCTACCCCGCACCCCGGCCCCCGAGCGGCGCGCGTCCCCCTGCCCGGCCCCAACCGCAGCCGCCGGCGACCCCACCATAAACAAGGGGACGGGACTGGGCGTCCGCGTCCCGGAGCGCACCGGTCGGGGGCAACTCCTCAGCCCCGGCGCGCCGCCCGCCGCGCCAAGCGGGGCGCGGGGAGAGCGGAGGGAAGGGCAGGCGGCGCGGGGAAGGCAGGCAGGGATGGAGGGCGGCCCGGCGCGGCGAGGAGCGAGGAGGTGGGCTGGCGCAGGGGGCGGGCGCCCGGGGCGCGCGTTACCTTCGTCTTGCCCCCGCAGTGGCAGCAAACGGTCCACAGGTACTTGAGCGTCCGCCAGAGCAAGATGATGAAGAGGCCCCCGAAGAAAGTCACCATGGAGGAGGCCAGGAAAGCCCACCACATGCGCTGGCCCCGGCTGTCGCACGGCACCTCCATGGTCATCGGGATGATGAGCGCATCCATCTTGGGCTCGTGGACCGAGGACGAGGAGGAAGAGGAGGAGGAGGAGGAAGAGGAGGAGGAGGAGGACGCGTCTAGGCTGAGATGGTTCGCGTGGATATTGCTACTCATTCTAAGACTGCTGCCTCCGCCGCCGCCGCCGCCGCCGCCGCCGCCGCTGCTGCTGCTGCTGCCGCCGCCGCCGCCGCCACCATTTGCCATAGCTAGCAACGGGCAGCCGGCGCAGGGGCTCGGGGGAGCTCCTCCCGCCGCCAGCGCCACCCCGAACACCCATCAACAGCCATATTGCTGCTACTGCTGCCGCCGCCGCCGCCGCCGCGGAGCGCGGGGAGGGGGCGGGGAGGCGCCTGGGCTCGGGGCGCTGTGCGCGACCTGGCGGGGTGCGCCGAGATATATACGGCGGGCCGCCGCCGCCCGCCCTCCCCCCGGCCGCCCGCCCGGGGAGGGGGGGAGGGGATGGAGCGCGCGGGCTGCTCCCCGCCCCGGCCTGCGCCCCGCTCGCCCGGGGCTGCGCCGGCCCCCAGCGCCGAGAGCG
>NC_058408.1:105494676-105521730 GCF_002201575.2 Neomonachus schauinslandi
GCCCGGGGTCTGCGCCGCCCCCAGGCCCGCCCCGGCTCTGCGCGCCGGCCCGCCGTGCGCCACGCGAGTGCGCTGCGCTCCGGCCCGGGACCCTCCCCGCGCTCAGCCCGCGCCGCTCACCCGCCGCTCCTGGCTTATTAGGCGGCAACTAGTTAATAACGGGTAATCAGCCCCCTCCTCCGGGACGCCCCCGCGCCAGCCTCCAGTCCCCGGCTGCGCTCGGCTCCGGCCCGCCGCCCCTGCACGCGCGGGGCCACGGAAGGTCCACCGCGTCCGGCTGCCGGGCCGCGCCGGCCGCTAGCCCATGCCCCCCGGGATCCCTGAGCCGCGTCGCCACGCCGCTGAGCCTCCTCGGCCTCCGCTCGTTCTTCCTCCTCGCCTCCTCCGGCTCCTCCTCGTCCCCGTCCTCGCCGCCCGAGCCTCTTCGGCGCGCTCCCCGCGCTCCCCGCAGCCGCCAGCAGCAGCAGCTGCAGCAACTGGAGCGGGCGCGGGCTCAGGCCGCCCGAGGCGGGAGGGGAGGAGGCCCGCAGCGCCCGCTCGCCTCTGCTCGGGGCTGGACAGGGGGCAGGCTGACCCCTCGGAGGCCCCCTGGCACGCACCCCTGACCCCCCGAGCGCAAGGTAGAGAGCCCCAAAACAAGGCTCGAGATGGGGCGCCTCTCTCCAAGGTGCTGCGCCCCCAGCCGAGCGACCCGGGGGCCCGAGGAGGATGGCGGGACACCCATGGCAGACCATTTTTTTTACCAAAGGATCCCCCGGTGGGGAGGGAAGGGGTGACCAGCTATCGACACCACGGGCCGGACACCCCCAAATCCTCGGGCTTCGGGAGTGAGGAGGACCCTTCTCCAGGATACACACCCTAGTTCGACCCCCTCTGGCCCCTAGTTTGCTCTTCCCTACCCCCTTCCTTGGTGCCCCAGTGCCCCACGCATTGGCCGGAGGCTAGCGGGTGGTGGCTCTTGACAGCAGCAGGTGGTTTTTCTGCGTTTTCCTTATTAAGGGACAGAGGCTGCCTAAGAGAGTAGAGAGAGATGAGCAAGGGGGACCTGGCCTCAGGGATGATGCAGGCTACAATAGACAATTGAGTTCCCCAAAGTCGCTCCCCTTTTATCTAGCCCCAGGCCCCATCGTGTGAGGAGGCCAGCTGGGAGAAGGGGTTCTCTAGGCGCCACTCAAGCCTGCCTTTCCCCATATAGGGTCTTCCCTCCTACCCCTACCCTTCAAGAGGAGGAGGAGCCTGGTTTTGTTCAGCAGCCTCTATTCCCACACCACACCTCTTGTAACGCTCCCAGAAATTTTGCTCCCTCTGTACACTGCCCTTCCTCTTGGCTACCAGCTGGACCACAAGTTTTTCCAGTGCTAATTAGAAGGAAGGTGGTCACACTCTCCCCTCATTGCCCACAGTGGTTTCCCCAAAGTTTCCAGCTCATTAGTTTAAGCCTAATTGGAATTCTCAAGTTCCTTTCAGCCCTTCCTGTGGTGAGGCCAAGTTAGCATCCTTTACTGTAGGGCCAGGGCTGCTTCTGCCTGAGTGAGACCTCAGCCTGGCCCCTCGCCTCTGGAGGCCCTCGGATGCTGGGGAGGACCCGAGAAGGGAGGCTTAGCTGGGCAGAGAGGCTGAAGGGAATATTTGCAGCTTCTCCAAGCCTCATCCAGAATGTGTTCATTGTGCTCAGGACACATACCCATTAGAAAAGAGTCAGGGTCAAGGTCAAAGGGGGAAATAGAACGAGGTAAGTGTTCTTGAGTATCTGGTACTCAAAAAGCAATGCGTAAAAGAGAGCAGCACTGGGTGTTGTACACAACTAATGAGTCCTTGAACACTACATCAAACACTGCTAATGATGTACTACTATATGTTGGCTAACTGAACATAATAAAAAATAAATAAATATAATCTTACTATTCAAAAAAAAGGGAAAAAAAAAAGCAATGCATAAAAGGGAGCTACAGACGGTATTTTCCAGAAAGTGAAATTGTCACCCAGATAGTACCTGTAGCCTCATCCTTCGTGTTCAGCAACCTCTCTCAACACATCTATGCTGCATTAGTCCCTGCAAAGACCCTGGGTTCTTCCCAGCACTGGGTCGGCGCGGGTCGGCCCCAGAAGTGCTGTGATGTTGCAAGAAGGTAACTGTGACCTTGAGACGCCTTTGATTTATTAGCCTTCTGAGTGGCTGTACTTTACTCCCTTTGGGCCTCAGGATATGCCGGGAAAATTAAGGACTTTCCTTAAATCAAGTACAAGATTGGAAATTTAAAAATAAAATGCCCATAGCAAAAACAGAGCAGGGAAAGATAGGATTGTCTGCCCACAGGGATACGATTCCCTTCCCTTCCCCTTAAAACTGAGCTTCCACACACCATGAATCCTCTCCAGGCCTTCCTGGACAGCCCCCACAACCTGAGTTCCCCTAAAGTACCAGTCTGGGACTACTAGCAAGAAGTCACAGGTTGCTGTGACTTCTTCACCCCAACTGCAGAATCCCCACCTGTTTCTCCTCCGCTGTCTCCTCCATCATCCCATCATGAGTCAGGATTCATCAGAGTCCCTCACCATCAAAGTCAATAGCCTACTTTTCGTACAACCCCAGTCCCACACTACCTCCCGGGACGGCTTGACTGGTAAGCAGTGAATGAGAGAGCCACCGTCCACCAGAGAGAGCCCTCAACGGGCCTTTGCCGGCCTCTTCTGCTACCACCCTAGCATCCGCCAACTTTAGCACCAGGTTCGGAAGACCCACACCTGACCTGGCCCAAGTGAGGAAAAAGTTCTACGCAGAACAGAACCAACCTCAAACTCAAAAGGGACCTTCAGTACCTTGCGTTTATCAGGTTTCCTTACTTGTAAAATTGGAATAAAAACAGGAACTGCTCTGCCTACCTACCTACAAATAACAAAGGGGTATTTGTAAGGATGAAAAAGAAAAACATGATACAGGTCTGGGTTATAACTACTGTGACCCAAAACACAGCCAAACGCCAACCGCATCTTCTGACCCCAAACCAGTACTCGTGGGGGGGGGGGGGGGGAGGCACCAGACCGTGGGGCAGATGAGTCTAGGCAGGACTATTGCTCCTTGCCCCGACTTTGCTGTTCTGCCCCCAGCAAGGCCCCTCGCCTGGGATAAGGACTGAGGCAACATGTCCCTGCCCTCTGCTGCAGCCATGACGCTGTGGCCTGGAGGGCCCCACCGGCAGTCCGTGGACAGACTCCAGGGCAGAGGATAGAGAGGCACCTACGGATAGCCCCAGGGCATTCCCCCTTCCGTAGGTGTGTCTGCAGGCTGAGAACCATGGCCCATCACACAAGCACCAACAGCCTAACCACAAAGACCAACTTCAGGGGCACCTGGGTGGCTCAGTCGTTAAGCGTCTGCCTTCGGCTCGGGTCGTGATCTCGGGGTCCTGGGATTGAGCCCCGCATGGGGCTCCCCGCTGAGCGGGGACCCTGCTTCTCCCTCTCCTCCCTGCTTGTGCGCTCTCTCGCTATCTCTCTCTCTCTCTCAAATAAATGAATAAAGAAAATCTTAAAAAAAAAAAAAACAACTTCAGCCTCCTCCGTTCTGACAACAATATAGGTCATGTATTTATTTCTAAATACATTTATAAACTTCTCAGAGGGGAGGGCAGTCTCTTTATCACGTGAACACATGCCTATGGCAGCTTTCAAAGCCAACCAGGGTCTCAGGTTTCTAAAGTATTCTCATCTGAACAGTCTCAACTGATGGAGAAGAAATAAATAAAAGTACATTAGCATACAAACCGAAAAAGCAGAGCGACTAAAGTAATAGCCAAGGAGAAAAAAAGAACCCTATTTACTTAAATGTTGGCCCAACATCATAACTAATGTACACTGGATTTCATTTTTTTTCGGGCCTGGACCCAGTTCCAATACTCTTGACATAACAAATCATGGTGGTTTGGCTGTGGAAGCCAGGGGGACAACGTAAGTGATCTAGCGCCCTCTGGTGACCCTTTCTGGAACTTGACGTTATTTGGTGAATGTTTGAAAAGGGAGCCTATTAAAACATTCAGAAATTTGGTGGGGAAATTCCAAAGATCCTGCAACCACAATAATATTAATTACCCAGTTTTCAGTCCTACCATCATATGAAGCATTGTGATGCAGACGGCTAACAGGGTTGATATTGTTACCATGTTTTAATGTCAGATCTTCTAAGCTGTAACTACCACTGGTAACATACCAATCCATCCATTACCATCATGTTCTGTTCTAAATGGTTTAAGTATTCTCCCCTTCCTTACTCCCTTCAGTCTCTATAATCTCTTTGTGGTATAAGAAAGGACAGTAGCCATTCTCCCATTTTACAGCTAAGAAACTGAGTCTTAGATCTGTCAAATTACTCAGCATGATAAGAGCAATTTCTCTTTGTGATTTATCATGGACAAGGAAGAACACAGTGGCCCAGTGCTGAAACCATGCCCAAGAGCCTCCAAGTTCCAGAAGGGAGCATTGGTCCCCAAGATGAAGAGAGGGACCCAGAGAGCAAGCTTTGAAGGGTTTGTTTATAATAAATATTTCTTTACTTCTGCTTATAAGAATAACTCAGACTCAAAGAATTTGGAAAATAAACATTTCATAAAGGAATATAAAAATTACCTAAAAATTACCACAGCCCACCAAAAGTCATGATTGATATTTTCATATATTTCACATTATTTTCTTAGAGGGGTGTATTTTTTAAAAATTGGGCTTAGATTGAACATCTAACTTTTATCCTACTTTCCCTTAAAATTAAATTGTATTTTTCTCCGTGTCTCGATATATCACCAAAAAAACTTTTTAAAAATAATCGAATAATATTTCATTAGATGGCATACTGCTGACATTTAGGTTATTCCAAAATTTAACATTTTTTAAAATAAGTCCTAAAACCATGCGTAAATGATCCACAGTAGTTGAAAAGATGTCCTGAAGAAGATCTCTGCTGATATTCTTACATCCTAGACCCAGTACCCGTCTTCCAGGGAGGGTACACGTGTGAGCTAACCCATCTGTGGGATACTTCCCAGTCTTGCCCCGAATCACTGGCCTCGGATCAGCCAATGCTGAGTGAAGAATGTGAAGAATAGTGTCCTATCATCCTCTGTCATTGTCCCCAGTGCCAACCAGTATCCAAACTTGCAAGAATATAGTCTTCATTCCCCTACGCTACCTCCTTGGCTGGGTCAAAGTAGACCCAGCTCACGGACCGTGACCTGGTTTGACTTTGACTCCCACTTGCATTCCACAGGACTTCCAGAATAATGATTCTGCAAATTCCCATGTCCCTTTTATTCTCTGATTTGTGTCCCTGCCCCTGAATGCCCATTCTATAGACCTTGCTTCTGGGAGGTAGGCAGGGCAAAAACTAGTCCACCCATTTTTGCTGGTGGGAAAAGAAGGAGCCAAAGGTGAAGAGATTCTCCTTGATACCACCCAACTTGTTCCTACTTCCAGACCAAAAGACTTTTTCTTTTTAAAGATTTTATTCATTTATTTGACAGAGAGAGACCCAGCGAAAGAGGGAACACAAGCAGGGGGAGTGGGAGAGGGAGAAGCAGGCTTCCCGCTGAGCAGGGAGCCCAATGTGGGGCTCAATCCCAGGACCCCGGGATGATGACCTGAGCCGAAGGCAGACGCTTAACGACTTAGCCACCCAGGCGCCCAGAGACTTTTTTTTTTTAAGTAGGCCCCACACCCAATGAGGAGCTTGAACTCACGACCCTGAGGTCAGGAGTCGCATGCTCTACAGACTGAGCCATAGAGCACCCTAAACCAGACCAAGAGACTTTCTAATCCTTTTCTTAGAGGATCCCTAATTCGGTCTTTGCAAAAGCAGTGGTTCAAGATCTGGGCAGTCTAGTACGCCACTCATCCCTCGGACCACAAGGTGCTCTAATGACTAGACCATATAAGGGACTGTGCAGATGAATCAAGGGCTTCCATCCTGCCTCCGCCCGGAAGCTCGTGTCACATTTGCATGTAAGTACAATGCTGAGACCATCCTTCCCACTTGTAAGCCTTCTTGAGCATAAGGAAAGATGAGTCAAAAACCAGACATCCTGTGGGTTTCATTGACTTCTAATTCCAACTTGCTCTGTTGGTGTCTGCTTTGGGCACAACGGTATCCAGAGCAGGATCCATCTCTTCCTTCCACACTGACGACTGGCCTCCCTGGAGGTCACATCACTCTTTCAGCTTTAGTATCTATCTCACAGTTGTCAATCTTTCTACTTCCCGAAGATGAGATCATGATTTCATGGCTTCAAAAATAATAAACTATGGTATTTTTATGAGAGGTAAGTCCATCTGTGTGAGACCAAGAAATCCAGCTTCTGCAATGTTTTTGCAAAACTAAACAAGACAAAAAGCTAAGCTATCAATATCCTGGGAGTTGCAGAAGAATAAGACATAAAGGAAACGGACAAATAAACTGGCTGCTGAGTTTAAAAAGAAAAGTTTATGAAAAGTTTTTATGGAAGGGGTTTGCCATGTTTGGGCAGAAGAAGACAGACTTCAAGAATGTAGGAAACACAATTCTAGGAATACTACCTGAGGACAAGAAGGAGAGGTAGATCCTCACCATTGGCTGGGACCTGAGTCCCTGAGTCTGCCACCAGGGAAATTCCTCTTTTGCATGGCTCTCCTTATTAAGGAGAATTGCCTGGCCCTTCTAGTAAATCCAAACCCACAGAGGTTTTTCCAGGTGCTGAGGCCACTCCTGTTGGGAGGCATCCACCGAGTGCTTTGCCAGATCTTCCTTCCTGGGGACCTCTTGCATGGGCTTATATGAGCACAAACCTTAGATACTTGAGATACTTCTGGAAAGACACCTTGCACTATGCAGCTGGAACAGAACAGACTGTTAGAGGCAGATGCTGCCAGGTATGTGGCTGAGTCTTTGCTTTCAGAAAGCCTCCAGGAGCATCAGAACCCTATGCTAAATGAATTTTCTGCAAGGTGCTACACTGGATTGGAGGCTTACGAAAACATCCTTTTGGTTATCGATAAATCTCATTTTTTTTTCTTCCCTCCTTGTAACAAAATCGAAAACTGTTAAGTTGAACAAAGTAACCCACAAGCTGCCCTAACAGTCCTGAGAACTCCCTGGGTGATGGATAGTCATGGACTTAAAGCTTTTTTTTGCCTTGCTCTTGGCTCTTCTATCAAGATCTGTCTTGGTGACACTATACTGAGACAGATTGGCTGGTATGCATAAGTGGCTTTTATTTCAGAAGGTAATACATATTCTGTTTAAAGCACAATGGCTCAGATGGGAATTCCAGCCCCTTTATCATTATTGTAGAGGTCCCATGGTTCATAATCTGGTGGCCATTGAAATGGCTTTCCATTAAATTCAATGGGGGAGACCATCAAAGTCAGAGCCAATCTGAAGACTGAACAGAATTCATCCCCACATTGCACTGCCCAGAGGGTTTGCTCTGCTCTTTCATCCATGGGGCTTTTGGGGAGACCGGGGTCCCCAGCACCTGGGAGCTGAGATCGCAGGCAGAGAAATGGCATGTAGGAAGTACACGCCCTTCCTTGTAGGGTGGTAACAGTCATGATTAGCCACATGATTACCACTCGACGTGGCCCCAGATTTAATGCAAGCACTCCCCCAACTCTTAGATCATCTTCATAACTTTATCACTGTGCTGCCTTTACTAGGTATTACTATTTGTCTCCAAGTGACTCCTCTTAGTTACTCAAATTTATTTCAAAAGGAAATTTTATAACACTAGCTTTGTTTAAAACCAGCATTGCCATAAATACAAGGTAAATAAATGAAAATAAAAACACAAGGTAGAAACAGAAATATGTAAATAATAAATAGAAGAGAAACAAAAACAGACGTAATGAATAAAAACGATGTTATCAAATCAGAGCTTAGTGTTGTCAACTGAAGACCCGCACCCTGAGGCCTGGACTCTCTGCTAAACGGAGAAATTGGTGAGTGTTACAGGGTTGGTACAGGCAGGCGGGCTGTCTCCGTGGCAACTAGACTTCACAGAGGATTGAGCAGGGTATGGCTTTCTCACTGAATACCAGGATGGAATCTGAGATAAAATCGTCCTTTGCACCACCTGCGGTCACAGAGCTCATCCTTTGAGAAACGCTGTACTTTCCTATTTGAGGTAGTTCTTACAGGATCCTATAAAGCAAGCATTATCCTCACCATATAGATGTGGAGCCTGAGACTCAGATAGGTTAAGTACCTCGTGCAAAGTCACACAAAGAGCTCATATTTGCTCTGAGGCCTTTCTACAGGTCAGGGGACAACAGCACCATTGGTGGTCATGCCCTTCACCCTTTCACTGGGCCATCAGAACTCTAGAGCTGGGAGGATCTCTGAGGTCTTTCTGTCTGACATTTTCTTTTGAGAAGGGAGGACGGTAAGGCTTGGAGGTATGAAGTAACCTGCCCAAACTCTTTGCTCACCAGTGGCTGAGCTGAAGTTTGAATCCAACTCTCCCGTTCCTCATCTGGTGCCTTCCCTGCCCTTTCAAATGCCACCCGGTCAGCAGATGGGCCTGTTGAGGACTGGGGGGGGGATGGTGAACTTTCCTCACCAACATCCCTTTTGCTCCCCGCAGGTCTCAGAAATCCTTTCTTGCTGACCTTTCTTTAAAATGCTAATCTGGGTCTCAGAGCTCCATGGGGTCCTTTCCCCCATGGGGAGCCCACTGCCCCAGTGAGTCCCCCACTGTAGGTCAGCACAAAGGACCTCAGAAGTTTCCTAGGCTGGTGGCACTAGGAAGTTGGCCCCCACTGCATCTGGGCCTCTGTGCACCCTGCAGGGGCGGGGGCTTCCTAGTTAGCCCACCAAAAGCTCCCCAGTGGGGGGGCGTTCAACACAGCAGGTGCATCTGGCAGCCCAGATCCTGGGCCTCTCGCTGGAAGCCAGACACAGCCTGAGGCCAAGACGGGAGCTTTGAAGAACCTCTGTGGGATGAGCCCTGGGGTTGCAGGCAAGCCAGGGCCTTTCAAGGCCACGGGGAGGCTGGTGGGTGTGAAGGCGAATAGCAGGAAAGGGTGTCTCTGTGGAGAGAAAGAAGGCATTATGGGGTGGAGCTGTGCAAAATTTCACAGGAACAAAAGTGTGAGACCTGGGAGAGGAACTTGGAGATGAGAAGGAGAGGGAAGAAATGGAGGGAAACAGAGACAAAGTCAGAGAGAACCAGAAAGAAAGAGACATGAGACCCAAGACACAAGAAGACATAGAGACACATAGCTGCCCCGAGCTGGTTGCCTCTCCTGGGGGCTCCACTTTCCTGGGAAAGCACAGCCACAATTGTGGCTGTAATACAAGAAGGTTCCAAAGCTCCAAAGCTTCAGCAGTAAGAAACAAGTCATTTCCCCTGTAAAGGAATGACACAGAATCCTGGTGGCCAATCCCAGCAGGTAAACCTTCCCATCTCCTCCACCCCCTCCACCCAACCCCGACACCCTGGGCTGTCTCACTGTCCAGGAGAATATGGACTTGAGATGCTGGGTCTGTCTGCAGGGCACAGGCCCAGGGAGACCCTGCAGCTCTGTAAAGTCCCCTGGTTTGCTGGGGGTGAGCCTGAGCTGGGGGAGTAGGAGGTGAGATGAGGAAGGAATCCCTTCATTACATAGACTCACCAAGATGAGGACTGACAATCAGACTCAGCAGGATCAATATCTAGAAATTGCCACACAGCCAAGAGAAGCTCCAAGCAGCCAGCATTATCAGCCTGCAGTGGGACACGCTTCTAGAGAATCCCACCCAGCCCAGCCTGCTTGTCAGGGAAAGTGATCAGGACACCGTCTCTCTGGCTGACAGTGCAGTCCTTTAAAGCCAAGGGCGGGGCAAGAGAAGGAAGTGTCGCAACCTAACATGTCCTCGTCCACTTCTCTGGGGCCCAGCTCCCCAACTCTGCAAAGGAAAAAACATTATTTATTTATTGGGTAAATATTTATTAAGCACCCACCATATGCCATGCGCTGTGTGTTATTGACAGTTCCAATAAACAGTCTTCCCACCCAGAGCAGTTCTCCCAGCACCACACGAGGGCTCCCTGGAGGACCTAGCACATGCATTAAAGTATTTTTACATCGTACGTAACCCAGTGGAAGTGCATGTTCAGCCCTGAAGGGTCTACATGTGCCGGCTCGGGAGCTAACAGAACTGGGTTCAAATTTCAGCTCTGCTCCTCTCCAGGGCCGTGGGGTCCGGGTTAAGTTTCTTAGGTTCTCAAATTTCAATTTCCGCATCTGTAGAGTGGGGGGGGGAAGTGCCTCCTTGATGAGTTCTTATGAGGATCAAATGAAAGAATGCTGATCAAGCCCTTAGCACAGCACGTGGCACGTCGGGACCCTTTACTGTCACTTGCTATTATTAATAAAAGCAGGAAAGTGGTTATATAAAGCTATTCCCACTTTCTCAGAGGCTCCATCCTCTGAAGCATATAATGAGATACCTCCCTCTACACTCTGGTCCATTGCCATGTTACCTTGTCTTTGCACCCCTGTCTCAACCCAGGAATGATGGTGTTCCTGTTTACCTGTCTCTGTTTGCTGTAAGATGTTGTCTCTTCTCCTGCGACTAAAGAATTGTTCCATCCTCTTTTCCCCCTTTCCAGAACCTTTGCTCATTTCTCTTCTCCCGAGGTTAGCTACATTCTCTGGTCCCAAGAATGCGTGTCTCAGCAACAATAAAAATCTCACATACTCACAAGTAGAAAAGCTTGGAGGGAACACATGGTAGAGAAATAGGTCCCCTTCCAACGAGTGGGTAAAGAGATTTAGTTATCTTTTTGTAGCTTATCCATATCATCAGCAAAGATGAGTGCTTGCTGGGTACCTACTATGCATATGAAAGTATATAATTGCTGGAAAAAAAAATACACATCTTCAACTGAGGCTGGGAAGGATTCCCAAAGATAAAGCCACATTGACTATGATGAACTCACAATCCAAAATCTCAAAACCCATGAAAAAGCAATCACATCATGAACAAAAGTCAATAAATAGAAGGAAGCCAAGCTCATATAACACAGTCAAGAACTTCAGGTAAGAGAATAATATGATGGAGACCATAAAATTAATGACTTTAAATTATTAAAAGCTTAAAAGAAGGAAATAGAAAATAAAATTAAAAAAAAACTAAAAATGGAACAACCACAATAGAACAAAACCAGTAGGTTTGGAAAAGAACCAAAAAGAACTTATGGGAAATTTCTCTTAATGACTACTGAACTTTTAAAATTCAGTGAGTAGGACAAATAGTAGATTGGACTTGGTTGGACTATAAGAATTAGGCAAATAAAAACAGGTCTGAGAGATATACCCAGAACGTAGTGTATGGAAAGAAAAAAGAAGGAAAGAAGAGCTTTGACACAGCAAACACGCAGATAGAACAAGAATACCCATCCTGTAGTATATCTAATGAAAGTTCCAGGGGCGCCTGGGTGGCTCAGTCAGTTAAGCATCTGCCTTTGGCTCAAGTCATGATCCCAGGGTTCTGGGATTGAGTCCCGAGACCGGCTCCCTGCTCAGTGGGGGAGCCTGCTTCTCTCTCCACCCTTCCTCCCCGCTCGTGATCGCTCTCTCACTCTCTCCCTCAAATAAATAAATAAAATCTTTTTTAAAAAATGAGAGTTCCAGGAAAAGATCAAAGAGAAGGGGGAGAGATAATATTCAAAGAGATAATGGCTGAGAATTGATGAAAAACAAGAATTCACAAATTCAGGAAGCACAAGTTCTAAGCAGGATAAATAAAAACCCACCTACAGATGCCTTGAAGAGAAACTGCAATTCACCAAAGTCAAAGAGGAAACTATTCAAAGCAACAAGAGAGAAAAGTGAAATTACCCACCAAGGAATGACAATTAGCAGACTTCTCAACAGCAAAACTGAAACCAGGGACAGCAGAACAGTATCTTCAAAGGACTGAATGAAAATAACTGTCAATCCAGAATTCTACACTGAATGACATTGTGACTCAACCGTGAGGTTGAAATAAAAGGTTTTTAGACAAGTGAAAACTGAGAGAACCTGTCACCAACAGACTCGCCCTGTAAGAGTTTCTAAAGGATAAACTTCAGGGGGTGGGCAAGTGAACCCAGAAGAAAGTCAGAAAGAAGCACTGATGAACAAAGACACTGGTTACCATAGAGGGAATTCTAAACAAGCTTGATTTATAAAACAACAACAATATTATTAAGGATAAATTTTGGAACCCAAATACTAAACACAATAACACTGTGAGTGCATCAGCCTTAAGCATATCAATATTCATCAAATATTTGTAAGAGAGTGGAGGTATAAATTAACGAGATTGTGACGTCAAGTGAACATGTTAACATTTTAGGGGTAACCACTGAAAAAATGAAAACCAAATGGACAGCTCCCAAATCAAAGAAGATGAAGAGGGAAATGAAGGCAGAAAAAAGGAGGAGGAAGCAGCATAAAGTAGGGTAAACAGAAATAATAAAAGAAAATGATGGCTACGATCCAAAGGACAAGAAATAACAAGTGCTGGCGAGGATGTGGAACAAAGGAAACACTGTGCCCTGTTGGTGGGAATGCAAATTGGTGCAGCCAGTGTGGAAAACAGTATGGAAGTTCCTCAAAAAATTAAAAGTAGGAATACCATACAATTCAGCAACTCTACTTCTGGGTATTTATCCAAAGAAAACAAGAACATTAATTCAAAAAGTTATCTGCACCCCCATGTTCATTGCAACATTATTTTTTTTTAAAGATTTTATTTGTTTGAGAGAAAAAGAGAGCACAAGTGGGGGGTGTGGAGGGGCAGAGGGAGAGGGAGAAGCAGGCTTCCCGCTGAGCAGGGAGCTCGATGCGGGGCTCGATCCCAGGACGCTGGGATCATGACCTGAGCTGAAGGCAGATGCTTAACTGACTGAGCCCCCCCCAGGCACCCACATTGCAACATTATTTACAATAGCCAAGACATAAAAACAACCTAAGTGTCCATTGATGGATGAATGGATAAAGAAGATGTGGTTATATATATACAATGGAACACTGTCAACCATAAAAAAGAATGAAATCTTGCCATTTGCCACAACATGGATGGACCTTGAGGCATTATGCTAAATGAGATAAGTCAGACAAAGAAAGACAAATACCATATGATCTCATTTATATGTGAAATCTAAAAAAAAACCCCAAAATAGAGAAGAGATTGGTGATTACCAGAGGCTGGAGGGGGGGGGGTATGCGAAATACAGTTAATAATATTGTACTGTATATTGTATACATGAAAGTTGCTAAGAGAAAGTCCTCATCACAAGAAAAAAAAAAACCTCTGTAACTATGTGTGGTGATGGATGGTAACTAGACTTATTGTGGTGATCATCTCATAATATGTACAAATATCGAATCAGTTTGTTCTACATTGGAAACTAATAGCATGTTATATGTCAACGATATCTCAATTTTAAAAAAGAGAAAACGGTAGAATGTATTCAAACATATCGAAAATCACAGTAAATGTAAATAGATTCAACTAAGCAATTAAAAGAATTCCCCGGTTAGATTTAAATTGTTCCAGAATGTGTGTGTCCCAGAAACACACCTGTAATTTAAGGACCCAGAAAAGTTGAAAGTAAGGGACTGGGGAGAGATGAACCAGAGAAATTCTCACCAGAAGAAAACCATGTTGCTGTTTTATTCTCAGACAACACAGACTTTAAGATAAGAATGAGCAGAGCTGATGTACCTGGAATGGTGGGTGAAGAGAGGCAGCCGTAGACGGCAGATGGAACTGAGGAGCAAAGATGGGAAGGGAGGGTGTGTCTAGCAAATTTCAGTGGCCCACATTCAAATAGGGAGTAAACAGAAATTCTTTTTTTTTTTTTAAGATTTTATTTATTTATTTGTCAGAGAGAGAGAGAGAGAGAGGGAACACAAGCAGGGGAGAGGGAGAGGGAGAAGCAGGCTCCCCGTGGAGCAGGGAGCTCGATGCGGGGCTCGATCCCAGGACCCTGGGATCATGACCTGAGCCGAAGACAGATGCTTAACCGACTGAGCCACCCAGGCGTCCCCAGAAATTCTTAATCATATCATGATGTTCTGTTATTTTTTAAAATGCACATTTTGAGCATCTTGGTGCCAGGCCCCATGCTAACTAGTCTGTCTACGTTATTTCTACTCCCTCGATAACCTCAGCACACGGCATCTTGCTCACATGCTTGCTGAGGGTTGCTACAGGAAAGAGAAACTACCCACAGCCCAGACCAATGGGAAGAACCACTACCAAATGTGTCCCTAACCGGGGGACACCTCCAGGCCTGGCTGACTGCCCATAGCCGGGGCCACATCCGAGGCCTGCACTTCCCCCACTCCTGATGGAAACCCCAGCTGGGATGAGCAGACGGTCTGGTTTCCAGGACTCCTTTATCAGAGTTCTTTCTCCCTGCCATAGCACGGGCCACCCTGGACATCTCTGGAGAAAGAATCACTACATCTTACTAGAAACGGAGAGGCTTGAGTTAGCCAGGGAGACTTGAACTATTAACCTCTGGCTCAGATCCCCAGGACACAGCCCGAGGGGAGGTGATTTTCTGGGTTACGTTGGCTGCTGCTGATGGCAATAAAACAAAAAGGAAACAACACAAAACACTACTTTTTCTTCTTCCTTACCCCCATGCTACACCCCAGCAAGGGAGGCTGGCTGTGGGAAATCAGCTGATAAGAGAAACAGAATACAATAAGACCATTTATCCAGAAACAAACTGGCCCTTCAGTTTCCACGGGACATCCCATAACTCACCCCCTCAGGGAAGCACTTGCAAGTCAGTTGCCTTGCTCTCTGGGCACAGAGCACCATTAACTTAAAAAATGGATAAAGTATTGCGAGAGAGACAAGTCATCAAGCATGGGGCTGGGAAAAGTGGTGTGGGCTTCCTTTATGGAAACACACCGGCCACTTACAGGCTGCGAACTTCCCCAACAGAATCTTCTGGAAAAAGCTTCTCCTTCCATCTGGCAATCCCACCAGCAGGAGACGTGGGCCCTGGGAAACGAAGCCTCCAATTTCAATCTGCCAAATGCCAATGCTTTTGCCTCTCAGCTTACTCTCAAGGTGGGGTCCCTTCTCTGAAGTCAAATGAGGATGGAGCCTAGAGCTCCACCTCTGGACCCTATTTTTAAATATCCTGTGATCGAATTATTTTTACAACCAAATTTTCAGTGGACAGTTGGGCCGCCTCTGGGACTCTGTAATTACCTGGCCCTATTTGCAGGTTTAAGCACATGGCCCTGAGGTTGCCCGAACACAGGAAAAGGTTTTCTTCTGCATACGTTGCCTTCGTTGCCAAGTTATTCATAAATCATTAACCAGTTTTAAAGACATGTTCCACAAAAACCTTCTTCTGGGCTCCATCCAAGGTGGTGGAGCCAGCATGGTCTTGGATGGATATTTCAGGAAAGCTAGGAGCAACCGCAAGGAAGCGTGGTGCCTAATCATGGCACTTCTCTGGATATTGTAGGAAAACTGCGATCAAAAATACCTCGTGAAGACATAATGACCACACGGCCTGAGGCAGACTGGCGGAGTCAAGGTGTTCGGTTTTTTCCAAGAATGGCACCTAGACTACTGGAGTTGAGCTTTGCTTGGAAAATGCCTGTGCCGATACCAGGGGATGCTCTGGCAGTGTGGAAAATAAAGACCCCCCCCCCGCCTCTACCACCACCAAGAAAATCTACCACAGGGCAATGGCACAAAGAGAAGGACGGAAGAGTCAAGAGCCACCTGTGATGGCAGACGGATCTGGGTTCAAATCCCAGCTCTGTGCCTTTCTAGAAGTGTGGCCTTGGACAATGGAACTAACTCCTCCAATTGCCAGTTTTCCCATCTACACAAATACAAACCATTGTGTCAGGATCAAAGAAGATCACAGATAAAAAGTCTTTAGTGCCATGTCTGGTAAACACTTGAGCAATGGTAACTGTTAGAGTATTATTATCATAATTGCTTTCTCATTATTAAGCCCTTATATCTGTAGAATGTTTTGGAGTTTGTAAAGGGTCTTCCTAGCCTGCCTTTCTTCCCTCCCTCCCTTCCTTCCTTCCTCGAAAATCTGACTAGGTAATTTACTCATACAATTAAAAAAATCAAAACAATATACAAAATGCAGCCTTGTGTCTGTCCATTCCTCCCTTCCTCACTGAGGACCCTTCAGGCAACCACTTTGTCTAGTTTATGTATCCTCCAGTATTTCTCTACACACATACAATACATATATATTCAGATTTTCCCCCTTTCTTATACGAAGGTGGCATTCTATATGCAATATTCTGTTCTTTGATGTTTTTACCTTACAATAAATCTTTACTATGGACAGGCCCCACTGCAGAACTTTCCACATTATTACAGGAAGCTGCATCCTTGTCTTTCTCTCCCCTCCCTCCCTCCCTCCCCCTTCCTACCCCCACCCCCTCACAGCTGCACTCTAGTCCATGGTGTGGCTCTGGCACTGTTTGCCTAACCAGCCCCTCTAGATGTTTCCAGTGCCATCTTCTTTTTTCTTTTTTTTTTTTTTAAAGATTTTATTTATTTATTTGACAGAGAGAGACACAGCGAGAGAGGGAACACAAGCAGGGGAGTGGGAGAGGGAGAAGCAGGTCTCCTGCCGAGCAGGGAGCCCGATGCGGGGCTTGATCCCAGGACCCTGAGATCATGACCTGAGCCGAAGGCAGACGCTTAACGACTGAGCCACCCAGGCGCCCTTCCAGTGCCATCTTCTATTATTCCTGACACCACCGTGCTAAAGAGGCCCGTCCACCATCATTTTGTACAAGAGCAGGCACACTCTTTGAGTAGTGGCGAGATCAGGGACTCAAAGGGCATGAGCATCTGCGATTCTGGTCAACATGGCCAACTTCTCCCCATCAGCTCTGTGCCATTCTTCCCCACCCCCTCCAATGAGGGGAAACATTCCCTTTCCATTCTTTTCATTGTTTCTTCTGCTACCTATCCCTCCCTCCTCTCCACCTCCACCTCATGTCCCCAGACATGCCTGGCCACTGTTTGTTTTTTTCTTTTTCCATTGTAACCATTTTCAAATGTACAATTCAATGGCGTTAAGTACACTCACAAGCAACCATCACTACTACCCAGCTCCACAGTTTTATCATCAGCCCAAACTGAAGGTCTGTCCCCATTAAACAATATCTCCCAATCCCCCTTCTCTCCATCTTTATCTGTCCATGTAGCATGGTTTGAGGGGAACCAAGCCTCCTGAGAGACTCCTACCTGTGTTTGGATTCATAACATTCCTTTAATGATAAGGGAACAAAGCTTTCCATTGTATTGGGAGAGATCAGCCAGACAGCAATAATTGCCCTGGAAGAGGAAACCAAAATCTTTAAATTTCATATAAACTGGTGAATAATTCATTTCTATATGAAGCTTTCCATGCTTCATATAGGGGGGGGGGGGGGGGGGGGGGGGGGGGGGGGGGGCGCCGGAAGGGGCAGTGGTGATGTTAGAGCTCATGGCGTGGGGGATGGGGCTCACAGACGGAAGGCTGGGTCTCTGCTTACCCCACCACAGGTAAGACCTCCTTGTCAGACACTGAAGGGCAAACTCATTTTTGCACCAAGCAAGTACTTTGTTTTCTAAGCCCTGGACCATGCTGTCCCAGGCTGTCCAGGCTTGTCAGGATTCCTCATTCCAAGCTCTATACTTCCTGAGGACCACAAGCCAGAGGGCTCGGAGCTGGGGAGAATGGGCCTCTGAGAGGAAAGGAGGTGGCAGTAGACGGAGGAGACACATGTCGGTGAGGTGCTCAGCAGAGTGCTCAGTCGGTGGTGATGAGGACGAAGATGCTGGAGACGGAGATAATGCTGATAATGGATAAACCTCCTCCAGGATCAGCTGCCTGAATGGGGGTTCAGCTCCTAACTACTGCAGCTATTGATTTCCTTATTCTGACCTGGAATCTGTTCCCCTCCAGCTCCCCTTCAGGGATTTGAATTCTACCTCTTGAACCATCTGAAATCTCACTATTCTTCCAGAGACACACACAGGTGCCAGTGAGCTTCAGAGAGCGACCATGGTTCTTTCTGGCATCTCCTCTTCTGTAACCTGAGTGTCCCGTCATTCTTCAGCTATCCTTCACAGAAGCTGGTGTCCAGAGCCTCGGCCAGCATTCTGACAGACTGAAATAAGGGAGGCAGGGAGGGTGTTGTCCTGTCCCATGCAAGGGAGAAGGAGCACAGCTGAGGAATGGGTAAAAGTGGAAGGACCTGGAGACTGAGAGAACAGGATGAAAAGTCAGGATCTCCTTGGGTCAGAGGCCCAGACAAAGAGTTCCTTGGGTCTCACTGCAGACCGCAGACCCGCCTCCACGCTGACCTGTCAGCTGTGTTAGCCCCGGGGCCAGGCGATGCCAGGACTTGACAGGGCTCCATTAATTAGTATTTCTGAGGTTCGCCTCAGGTGAGCCCGTCTAAAGAGGGTATTAGAGAGGCTCCCAACATCCTCTCAAAGCCACCCTCTCTATCTTTAGGTGGAGAATTAGCTGTGATACAACAACTTTGAACTCCACATCCCAGGAGTCAGGCACCACCATGACCGGAAGATCTCTCTCTCTCTCCCTTCCCAGTGATCACCTGGTTGCAGCACAGGACAGAGCAGAGGAGCTCCGTGTAAAGTGGGAAGGACACACATTGCAGCTTTACTCTTGTCCCCTGGAAATCCCTGTGGACTCCAGAGCCCAGGGAGAGCGATGGTGTCAGAATCAAGACCTACTAATGGACAGCAGTTTGTAGGGTGGCAGACCCCAGGTGGTTGAACCCCAGTTACATTGTATGTATATGCACATCTTTTTCAGTCCAATGTGATTTTTCAGCTCAAATTATCCAAGTACCTGCTCACTGCTGCAACTTAATAGCTTAACCCCCTAAACATTCGTTCCTTCCCTTCCATTGAGCAAGACTCCTTTATCCATTTTCTTTCCTGCTCATGCCACTCTTTACCGCCAAAAACCTCCCCTGGAGCAAATACCATGTCAACGCCCGCTTCTCTATTAAGCCCAGCAGCAATTTCACAAATGGAAGCAGAAGTGGCCTTTGATACACAGAACACAACTCCAAGAAAGAAAGCTCATGGCACTGTTGTCCCCTCTAAGGGTGTCACCACACAAGCATGAACAGAATAATGATCACAAGCTCCCTGCTTCTCCCAGGTCACTGACCACAGGGCCATGCAGCCAGGGGCAAGATGCCTGATCAGTGTGAAGGGTCCCCATTACAGAGTCCCTCAGCCTGGTTACTTCCGCACTGCCCGCTCCAGCTCTCCTTGCCAGAACACACGGGGCCTCAGCGGATTCACCGTCACCGTGCATGGATGTGGAGGTCAAGGGCAGGCTCTGTTTCTTTGCCTTGGCCCCAGGCAGAGGATATGTGTGGCTGCACATAGCCAGCCCCCTCCTAGCCTGTGGCTGCAAGCTGTTCCCAGCAAAGTAGCATCCCCTCATCGATGCTGCCCAATTTCCCTCCCAGGCTCCTTCTCTTTTCTTTTTTGGATGGTAGCAACTGCCTGAGTTAGCTCTTCTAAGTCAGTTCCACCTACCTTTAGTCAAACTCCACTCCTGGTTTGGTCATCTTCCGAGACAAATTCAGAAGCCACAGGGTGCTGGAGAGTTGCCCTCGCGGACAGTTGCCCAACAGAACTTCAATTAATTTCTCAGGTTGCCAGCAGGACCTCTAACATGGGAGGGGAGTTTAGCATCCAAGCCTGGCAGGGCACTTGGCTGGCATCCTGGGTGAACGTTTAGGATGCCGAGCCTCTTTACTTCTGCCTTTTACTATGTGAACCAGTTCCTGATTCCAATACACACACACACACACACACACACACACACACGGACAAATCTTTTGAATTCTACATTATTTCCCAAAGTCAAGAGTCAGAATGAACAAAAGGTGAGAGAGGTGGTGAGGTGGGAAGAGACAGAAGCAGAGAGAACAACATTAATAGTCGCTCTGGTCCACCTGTCACATTCAGACCCCTGCCGAAGCTCACCCCACATCTCTGAACTCTCGCCCTTCCTGTTCCCCAGCCCCTACAGTGGCTCCAGAATTTTCATATATAAGGACTTGATGATCTGGTTGGAAGGGAGCTAGGAGCTTATTTTGACGCTACGATTAGGTATTAATCATGCTGTTCTGATTTTGGATAAGTACTGATTTGAGGTGGCTGATGTGAGTGAACAGGGCGTTGCCACTGCCTAGCACGATGTCCACTCCAGTGGGAGAGGGTCACTCTCTATCCCCTCAACTCACGATGTCCATTCCCATGTACCTAGCTTTGCTCCAATCCTCCCTCCCCCTCATGCAAACTGCACAGACCTGCCCAGGCTTGGCTTTTCAATGAAACCCAATTAAACACCATTCAATGACCATTACTTACTTGGCAGCTGGGTATGATATCTGGATAGATGCCAGGCACTGCCTAATAAAGCCCTGAATCTATTTAGGTCTTTACAGTTTGCAAAGCTTTCATCTCCAGTATCTTACTCAACGTTCAGAGCTACTACTTATGGCAGCAATGAGAGGGTCATCATCCCGTCCAAAAGGGTCATCATCCTGTCAAAAGACAAGGAGAGAAACAGCATGTGCGCACAGATTTTAGACCTACAGACCCAAACTGAAATTCCACCTCCCGTAGCTACTGCTTCGTGTGGGCTGGGACAGGTTTTGTGCCTCAATTTTCCCATCTATAAAACGGGACTGTAGTTACCCACCTTGCAAGATTTTTGTTAGATCTAGAGATAACTTATTTAAGGCGCCTACCAAAGTGTGTGGGATGGAGTATGAGTTCCTAAATGGTAGCAACTTCGATGGTGAAGATGCTGAGGATGATGGTGATGAGATTGGTAGTGTTTTTGTTTGTTTTTTTTTTTTAAGATTTTATTTATTTGACAGAGAGAGAGACACAGCGAGAGAGGGAACACAAGCAGGGGGAGTGGGAGAGGGAGAAGCAGGCTCTCTGCCGAGCAGGGAGCCCGATGCGGGGCTCGATCCCAGGACCCTGGGACCATGACCTGAGCCGAAGGCAGACGCTTAACGACTGAGCCACCCAGGTGCCCGGTAGTGGTTTTGTTATTTATATTTTCTGTTTTTTCTACCGATAATCATGACTAGTATCATTTAAGGGGGAAAAAAAGCACCAAGTCCTTTCAGGTACTCCTGATGAGCACTTTATTCTCCTACTCTAGGGCAACATGTTAGTTGTGTGGAAAGCCCATTATGAAGCCAGCGGCCACGGGCACGTGCTGTCTGAACACCTGGCCCGCACTTCATTCCCCTCGCTTGGTCTCTCTCCATGCATCCAAGTCCAGGTAATTGTGGCCAGCGGCTACCAGTTCCCTCATAATCGTCCTCAAATTGCTCCGGGTGGCCTTTCCAGGCAGGAGCTCTTCACAATTAGTCCACACATCGAGATGTTGAAAGACAAGTGATTATTTTGGGGAATTACTTGTCAGCAAGAAGATGCAGCTCTGATAGGACATAATAGAGGCCGCGTGTTAATTACAATCAGCAAGATGCTATCACATCATTTCTTAATCTACAGCTCATTAGGCATTCCAGCCTTAGCTCCTGCCATTACCGAGGGCTTGTTACAATGTGCAAAGAAAAAGGCATCTCAAATGAGCACAATTTAAGGACTGTGGGGATGCACCCATATGCAGGTGGTCAGCAAGCATCTTCTTAATGAGCCTAATTTTGCCTTGGATCCAAATCACATATATACCTAGGAGGGCAAGCACACCCATGTAGACACACACATGCATGCATGTACACACACACACACACACACGCATGCACACACAGAAGCAGACACTCTCAGAACATCTTGTGAAAAATGTCCGAATGTTTCCTGATTACATTTCCTCTGCTTCACTTTCCTTGGCTTTTTTAAAGGAACTAAGAATTATTCTTTGAGATAGGAAACCAAAACTCTCAATTATTTAATATTCACTATTTCCTGAGGGCCTACTGTGTGCAGCACCTGCTACAGGCACGGGGAAGGGGGATGGGTCACAGACAAGAAGAACACATGTCCTCCTGGAGTTTTTTAATCTAGTTAGGGAGAAAGGCTCAGCGCCTGCAAAACAAGAAAGTAAAAAGTGAGAGCAGGTGGAAAATGAGGGTATAATCATTCTAAATGCTCCTGGCATTCTGAGAAGCAAAACTAGAAGCTGGGCTTAGCCTAGAGGGATGGGCCAGACTACACAGGCATGGGGCAGAAGCAGGGAGGAAGGTCTTTGTGAGGAGAGAGAAAGCCTGTGTGTGTGTGTGTGTGTGTGTTGTGAGTTTAGGTGTGTGGGCAAGCACTTAGCAGGGGGCGGGGGTGGATTACAAAGCAGTGAAGACCCAGAGAATGATCTCGAATATGTGATTAGATGTGGCGTAAGTGGTATACTGTTTTAGGCTCTTAAGCAAAGAGTATAAATTGATGACAGGAGTTAAAGTATTTTTGAAGGTCAATCCGGGGGCTGTTTACAGATTCTTTAAAACCCTGTTTTTTTTTCCAAGAAACTTCACTGACTTAGTTTAGCCTTGCAGGGTCTTAATTTCCTTTAAGAAATAAAAGGGAATAAACTGGGAAAGTGAGAGATAAGGGAGTGCATGCAGGTGTGCATACATGTGCGTGTGTGCGTGTGTATGTGTGTGTGAATCTTAACAAGAAACCGGATAGGTCTTCATAGTGCTAATCTGATGTTTTCTGGGCTAAAGTGTTGGGGGTAAACAGACAGGGAAGGATGCCCTTGGCCTCTGGAAAGTTTATGGGAAACTGGCTCCCACAATCTTGTTTTAGAACCTATAACCCTGGCAGGACCCTTCCATGTCAACATGATTTTTGACTAAGGATTTTTCATGCTTGCTGAGAGTGTGTGTACTTGTGGATTACTTGTCCCCTACAGTTTAAGGGGCCCAAATTTCTAAGGGCAATGGCCTCAGACTTAGTCCCTCATTGTCCAATCCATAAGTACAAGCTGACGTTTTCATTCCACCCCGCCTCCCAAGCCAAGTCATTTTAGGAAATAGCCACGGGGGGCCAGTGCTGGGTCAGCTCCGAGTGATGGGCAGGAGGCTCACAGGGATTAAGGCAAGGCAGGGGACACCAGATTTGGTTTCAAAGTCATATTTACCAGGATATTGGATTCCGTTTGAAGGAGTCACTAATGGAGGAGGCCAGCCCTTTGGAAAATAATAACCCCTGAAGATTTTCCATCCTGATAGTGAAATCGAGTCGCCCAATGATGGGCTGCCCCCCCAGGATTGCGGCTCCACTTTGCTTGTGTAGGGGTAGCCAGGGAAAGGAAAGCCGGCAGCAACGCCCTCTCCAAGTCGGCATCCAGGTGGGACAGGAAGGTGTTTGCTGAGCTCCCCAATTTCCTGAACCCACCGAGTGAGACACACATGTGGAGCAGGCAAAGGGTGGTCCCCCAGACAGTGAGGGGTGCCGGGAGACCCTCCTGACAGCCTGTACACCGCCCGAATAGCCAACGGTGGCCGTTACTTCTCTAGGGCAGCCTGGAAGTCTTTGGGGCTCCGGGAACGCCTGCGTGGTGTAAATATGCGCAGAGGCCCAGGAGGGGAGCTTGACGTGGGGCAGGGGCAGGAGGGGGTGCGGTAGGCGGCGGAGGGTTGATCTGTAGCTGATCGAAAGGCCCCTCATGGGGTCACAAGCAGTCTGGGCCTGGGGAGGGGGTGAAAAAGTAGCTAAACTTACTGACCTCCCCATTTCGCCAAGGTCGTGCCTTCAGGGGAACGTGGCCTTCAGTATGGCTGACTCAGAAGTTACCCTTTACTGCAGAGCTGGAGTCTAATCCCCCTTGTCTCTCCTTACTGCCAGGCCAAACTGTTTGCCCATCCTTCTCAGAGCCGTCTGCTGCCTCCTTTCCCACTTCCCCTGAGGCCACTCGCACGCCTCCTGTGACTCACCGTCCAGGCAGCCTCCCTGATTTCACCCCCCAGCCCCAGGACGTCTCCCTACAGTGCAAACCTGTGGGAGGGTGGCGAGGTGCCACAGGAGCATGGGCCCTGGAGTCCCCCGAGGCTGGAATTCCAGCTGTGACGCTGGTGAGCTGGGGCGCTCTCTGAGACTCTGTTTACAGACATCATTCGACCTCACTCTGGAGTTGTGATGAGGACTCGGGTAAGTGTGATATATGTGAGGTGGCCAGCAGCCAGCCTGGCACAGAGTAGGAGCTACATTATTTCTCTCCCTTCAGAACGTCGGCGTCTGAGGGTAAGGACTCTGTTCTCTCCTTGGGACCATCCCAAAGTGGCTAAAACAGGATTGTGTGTGCAGGGAGGGCCACCAAGTCCCCCCAGTGGCCAGCACCCAGAGATCTGCATTACCCTCCACGGGACCACCAGGCAAGAGGATAAGACTCAGCCCCCGGGGGCCAGGGCTGCATGACCGTTCCCAGGTTCTCTGAGACACTGCAGCTTAGGCTGCCGGCCAACGAGCTGAAGAAGGTGCAGGCTGCCACCCCTCTCACACTACCACCCTCAGCAGCCCCAGCCCTACCCACCTTGCCGGACTCCCACCCAAACCTGCCCTTTGCCGACAGGGGCAACATCAGGAGCAACTTCTACGGGGCACAACTTCCCTCACTCTCTCCCTTCTTCCTCCTCAGCCGACAGCTGTCGTTATCAAGATGGAAAATCCTCAGAGCTGCTTTCCAAAGGATGGGTAACCGAGCAGGAGCACAGCCCAACGGAAAGAACCAGGAGGCGAGGATGGAACCCCACTCCGCCATTCATTAGCTGAGCAATTCTTTTTTTTTTTATTCTTATGTTAATCCCCATACATTACATCATTAGTTTTAGATGTAGTGTTCCATGATAGCTGAGCAATTCTTGAGCCAGTCACTTAACTTCTCTGACTCTCCTTTTCCATATCTGTGAACGGAGACTCAAGTAGGAAAAACGTACAGGGCTTTTCATGAGAGGGTAAAGCAAGATAATGTATACAAAAGGGCTTTGTTAACACAAAGGGCTATAAAAATGTGAGGGGCGGTTATCAGGAAGGGCATATTTTATAGGAGACAATAAAAGGCTAACTGATTGTGTCATTTCATTGGCCACATAGTGATTGTAGGTTTCCTATGTGACAGGCAGGGCACTAGGCTGGAGGGAAACAGCAGTGATTCAGAGGGCCTGTTTCTGCGCCGGAAGAGCTTCCACGCTAACTGGGTAGACAGACAGTGCATATGTCCACCCCACGTAGCCAGTGCTAGGAGAGGCCAAGCAGGTGGGCTTAGGGAGCTGAGGCAGCTGGGGTTACTACTAGACCGAGCATGGTCAGGGAGCACCTTTCTAGCAAGGGCTACTGCTTGTCCTCAGAGGCCTCCCACAGTAAACTCGCCCTGCTTCTTCTGAGAGAGTTGGATTTTAGCCAATGGACGGCAATGGACCCCCTCTAAGGGTCTTCAGGAACAGGAATCTGCCACACAAGGCATTGTTAAATATTGCTCTGGAAGTCCAAGCCGGTGCAATTAGATAAGGAGAAACATAAGATGCAAATACGGTATATTCGAAAGGCGGGAGCAGATTTCATACAATTTGAAGATGATATGATTATATATCCAAATCAACTGAAAAGCTTTAGAATTGATTTGGGTGGTTTCTTCTTATACAAACAACAGCCAATTAAAGAATATACTGAAAGAAGAGATCCCATTTATAAGAATAAAGATAATGCATCTAAGAGTGAATTGCACAAGAACCATGCAGCATCTGTAAGAAAAAAGCTCTAACCCTCCCGTGAGAAATTTTAATAATATTTGAATAAATTAAAAGACATATATTCTTGAATACAAAATCTCAGTGCTGTAAAAAAAATTCAGTTTTCCTCATTCAAAGCAGTTCCAGTTAAAGTATCAACATAATTTCTCTTGACTACACAAACTTATTCTCAAGTTTCTCTGGAAAAAGCAAATATGAGAATAGCCAGGAAAATGATAGGGAAAAAGGAAGACAGACTTCCTCACCAGGTATTTTAAAGTATGTATCATAGGGGTGCCTGGGTGACTCAGTCGGTTAAGCATCTGACTCTTGGTTTCGGCTCAGGTCCTGATCTCATGGGTTCGCAGGATGGAGCTCTGTGCTCAGCAGGAGTCTGCTTGGATGGTCTCTCCCTCTGCCCCTTCCCCTGCTTGCTCCTGCACACTCTCCCAAATAAATAAATAAATCTTTTTTTTTTAAAGTATTTATCATAAATCTGCAACAACGAAAACACTTTGGCACAGTGCATGAACAGACAAATCCACAAAGCAGAACAGAGTCCATATATAAATCCAAACTCATATGGGACTTCGGTAAATGACAAAAATGTGATTCAAATCAGTGATAAAAATTAGATTATTCAACATATGGAATTTATTTAAAGGAGAAGAAATTTAAAGTGGAATTTAAAGGGGATTTAAAGGGGAAGAAAAAAAAAAAAACCTAAGCTAGAAACCCACATTATACCTTTCACTAAACTAACTTACAAATGAAGCAAAAAAATTTAATGAAAAATATAAATCCTAAATGTTCTAAAAAGATACATAAATGACTTAAAAAAAATAATCTTGGGGTAGCGAGCTTCTCTCCAAGCATAACACAAAATGCAAACATCATTTTAAAAAATGACCAAGTTTAAAAAAAATTATAAATCTGTATGATTAAAAAATAAATAGCATGGAAAGGTCAAAAGACAAACACGACACATATTTGATATATAAGTTAGAGTAGGCTCCTTATTAGGTATTTCGTGTACTAGTTAGAGGGGGCTGGCTACTATTTAAAAAAAGATAAACCGTAAAATTCATAATGGTTCAATTAACCAGTGGTTTCAATTAACAGCACAGAACAGAACGGGTCCCCTCCTCTACATCATCCAGAGACTAGGCTGACAGAGTCCTTGCTGGCTTTGACCCTTGGGATCATGGAGGATGGTTGGTGAAAAATTCTACCCAGCTGCCAGGAGGGAGAGAGAGAAAGAGAGAGAGAGAGAGAGAGAGAGAGAGAGAGAGAGAGAGAGAGAGA
>NC_058408.1:105521740-105528569 GCF_002201575.2 Neomonachus schauinslandi
AGAGAGAGAGAGAGAGAGAGAGAGAGAGAGAGAGAGAGAGAGAGAGAGAGAGAGAGAGTGTGTGTGTGTGTGTGTGTGTGTGTGTGTGTGTGTGTGTGTGTGTTCCAGGCTCGCAGCCCATTGGCTAGAGCTCAGTCACGTGGCTCCACCTGCCGTAGTGGAGAACCGCCTGCAAAGTGCCGTCCCTAGCTGGTGACCTCTTCCCAGGGACAACTCCACACAGCAGAGGGGAGAGCACACATTTCTGATGAACAGTCATCCAAACCTTACTGTGAATTTATGTCACACAAAGACAAGCAAAGGGCAAGTACTGTTAAATTAGAGTTTCATAAATCTACTTAAAAAGACAAGCGGAGCAAAGGATATGAACACACAGTTCATAGAAAAATAAGTGCAACTACCCATTAAACACAGAAAAAAATGCTAAAGCTCACTCTAAATAAATAAATAATAAAATAAAAACAACAGCAAGATAGCACTTTCTATCGATCAGACTACGAAGGATGAAAAAGGTTGGTAACGGTCGCTGAGCAGGTAGGTGCACAATACACACTTTTACAAAGTACTGGCAGGAGTATAAATTAGTGAGACGATTTTGGAGAAGAATTTGCAATATCAATAAAAGCTTTAAATATATATATCCATCTTTTGTTTAACCCAACAATTCCACACTAAGAAATGTATCCTCTAGGGGCACTTGGGTGGCTCAGTCATTAAGCGTCTGCCTTCGGCTCAGGTCATGGTCTCAGGGTCCTGGGATGGAGCCCTGCATCGGGCTCCCTGCTCGGCGGGAAGCCTGCTTCTCCCTCTCCCACTCCCCCTGCTTGTGTTCCCTCTCTCGCTGTGTGTCTCTCTGTCAAATAAATAAATAAAATCTTTAAAAAAATAAAAATAAAAAATAAATAAATTTAGCTTCCTGGGGCACCTGGGTGGCTCAGTCATTAAGTGTCTGCCTTTGGCTCAGGTCATGATCCCAGGGTCCTGGGATCGAGCCCCGCAGCATCAGGCTCCCTACTCAGCGGGAAGCCTGCTTCTCCCTCTCCCACTCCCCCTGCTTGTGTTCCCTCTCTCGCTATGTCTCTGTCAAATAAATAAATGAAATCTTTAAAAAAAAAAATGCATCCTGAAGATACACTGGTTAAAGTACAGCAAGGTATATGCGCAAGGAGACTTACTCAAGCATTTTACTTATTAGCAAAGAAGCAAAATGAGCAGATAAAAACTAGAAACAACTTCCATGTCTACCACCAAGAAACATGTAAGTTAAGGCATATGGGACGACTAACTATGCAATGGTCACTATGCAGGATATAAAAAGAATGATGTGGAGCCATTTGCACTAAAATAAAGAGATTTCTAAAAAAAGCCAGAAGAGGCTCACTTCATCAGTCTTTACCTACCAGACTTACCAAATCATGTGATGCTCCCCATCCCTCTGCGAGCCCACCGTGGCATGACCGTGGCCCTCTCCAGCATTCCAAGGCCCTTCTCCCACAAGCTGAGTAGCATGCTTGGCAGGAATCGGCTGTGTTTGTTCCCAAACCTACTTATGCCTGCTGTGCCTGGTGTTAATTCGTAACTAAATACTACAAAACACCAAGTAAGTCTGAACACAGAAATGAGAGTCCTTTCCGTGAAAACTAAGGTGAATGCTTTGGACATGCTCAGTGAAAGTGAATTTCTAAAAAAAACAAAACTCAAAATGATGGCAGAATAGGTGTGAGTGAGACAACTATAAAAGAGGGCAGGAGACAGTAAGAACCTTACCTGGGAGGATTCTACCACCATAGCTCCCCAGATCTCTCTGAGTTTTCATTCTGCAATAAGAACCCTGAAACCGCAAGTTGTAGGTCATGCATTAGGGATGTGGTTTTCACTGAAAGGCAACACGGGCCTCCTGGGGCCTGAAGCACAGGCAAGACAAGAGCCCTGGCCCTACATCAGAAGTCCACCTGCTGATCCCTGCTGAAATGAAGGAGTCAACCATCCAGTTTGTAGGTGCAGAAATATTATTGCTCTAGTTGCTTGTTTTAAAGAATCTTTGTCTTTTAAAGATGCTCTATGAGCATCAGCTGCCAAAACAAATTATCAGGGACAGGGTGGCTTGCACAACGGAGTTCCTTCCTCATGGCTCAGGAGACTGGAAGTCGAAGCTCAAGGTGCCAGCAAGGTCGGCGTCTTGTGAGTGCTCTCTCCTTGGGTTACAGATGGCCACCCTCTCCATGATGTCCTCACGTGGCCTTTCCTCGGTGGATGTGGGTGAAGACAGTGAGCAAGCTCTCTGGTGTCTCTTCCCACAAGGGCACTGATCCCATCATGAGGACCCCACCCTCAGGACCTCATCTGACCCGAACTACCTCCCAAACGCTCCATCTCCAAAAACCATCACTTCGGGGTCTGGGTCTTCAACATAAGAATTTTGGAGGGACACAGTTCAGTCCATAGTAGATGCACACTGAAATACCAGGGATTAAGCAAAATTGCATTTGGTTCTGCTTCAAAGTAATAGCACGCTGGGAAGACAGATATAGATAAAATAAGCTTGGCCATGATTCAATAAGATTAGAAGCTGGATTATGGGCACAAGAGGGTTCATTATACTCTTCTGCCTATTTTGTATATATTTAGAATTTTCCATAATAAATTTTTAAAAAAGCCAGATGATTATATGTTCATGTTTGTAAATTAGAATAAAATATTTAAAGTATGTGTATAAAATTTTTATAATGATTGTCTTAACGTGCTCTTTAACTAGGAGTGATAACACCAGATAAAAGAGAGGGCTTCAGCTATATCGTTAGAGGAAAAATAAAAAGGTATAGATCCAGTATTATTACATTACACTTAAATATGCTGGCATCTGCAGCATGTTTAAATTTTGTCCCAAAACTCAGATAGAAGAAACATTACTTTTTTGGTGTGCTTTTCTGAAACCAAACTTAATCTGTTCTAGTCCTTATTTGGCAAAGGTAATAAAAATGTTAATCTCAGGCATTCTGGGACTTCTCCTCATTCCATCTAGGGAAGACAATGATCCTTCTGATCGTTCCTGTATCTTCAAGGTGGTGATGAGACACCGCAATACAAGGCTCTTAAAGCCACAGACCCCACTCCCTTACCCTGGTCCTTCCTCAATTCCGGCTCCCATACAGCAAGCCCCCACCACCCATACGTCCCATCCCCAGCCTTCGCACAGGGCACAGGCAGGGGGTGCACCGAGCCCCGAGGGGTTCCTGCCCAGCCCCCGCACACGTATCCCCTGAGCTCGTGCTCCCTGCACAGAGAGAGGCGGCCCAGGAAGCGGGAGGTCAGGCCCTTCAGGGACTACCTAGGGGAAGCCTTTCTACCCCCTACTGTCTCTCTCAGTTACTCTTGCTTTTAAGCCAAACTGTGTTTTATCATCGGCAGTTTAGAAAAGTCCTTTTCAGCTTCATGACCTATTATTGGTAATTCTTCAGAATTGTTACCAAATGTGGGGAAACTTCTATCAAGGTTCTTTCATATATATTAACCGGAAAATGTCACGACATTTCAAGTCTTCTGAAGTGTACAAGTCAGGGGTTTTTATGAGGCTCCCAATTACCTTCTGGAATGCAGCTGCTGGAGCTTCCAGACCTGTGGTTTCTGAGTCATCAGTTAAAATGTTGATTTCTTAGAAGAGGTTGCAAGACCATCATCTTTCTTGGAAGTAGACGTTGGTTTGCAGCTGGGGAGAGAAAAGAGAGCTAACAATTACCAAACACCTACTGTGTGCCATACTGTGGACTCGAGATCCTTTTCAGCACATACATTTTATCCTCTCTGCGCTGCTGGGAGGTAGGTATTCTTGTCCACTTACTTTTATGGGTAGGAAAGGGCACCACTCAGTTGCATGTGGTGGGGCTGGGATTGGAACCTGACACCTTGTGGCTGTGGGCCCCAGGACCACAGACAGCCCGCAACTCATGAAGTGGGAGCTTTTGCCCCCTGCTGGGCTGAGCACTAGACCCCTGAGCACCTGTCTGGGGTCCCTGGGCCCACGCATGTTTTTTTCCCTTCTGTTTAGAAAGTTCCTGTCATTTGCTCTGCTTTAAGCAGCCATCAGGATCATCTGACTGTGGGCTATCACTGATTTTAGGAATGTCGAAGAATTAAAAATAATGCACACAAAAAGGCCTGCTCACAGTGCCAGGCCTGTAGTAGGTCTTCACTACGTTATGGCCAATACCGTGATGGTCATTATTCCCTTTTCCCACTCCCCCTCCTTTCCCTCCTGCCTTTCCTTCCAGCAAAGGTTAACTGGCTCCTCCCTGCCTCCTGGCTTTCCAATTTGGGCTGCTAATGAGCAGCTGTTCCTAGAGATCAGAGGGAGTGTGGGGGAGAGGAGACGCGGGGACTCCTGCAAGGGCTCCCTCTCCCTCTAGGGGAGGCGTCTGCAGACCTAGGCCACCTGGTGCCATGGAAAGAATACCTCTGCTGACGTGCACAGCTGGAGGCCTGGCCTGGCTCTCTGGCTCTCCCATTTCATGGCTATAAATACTGGCTTAGCTGAGTCACCTTCCCTTGCTGGGCCTCAGTTTCCTGCCTATAAAAGGAGAGGGTTGAACTAGGATGGGTTCACGCTCCTCGTCAGCGCTTTCATTCAGCATTCCTTGAGCGCCTACTGTGTGCCCAGCGCAGGCCCAGGCAGTGGCCCATGAACAAGATTCAGCCGGCCCTACCTGCCTGCCGCTGAACAGAAAGCTCTTGCAGCCTAAGCTCTTGGAGTCTGAGGGTCCTCGACGTGTTTCTCCATCCCCAGACTCCTGCTCAGAGGCACTTCTCGCATCTGTTTTTAAATGACAGAACCAAAGGTGTTGAGAGCAGCCTTTGATGGACCACCCGCCCTTTACAGGGAGAAACCCAGCAGACACTCACCCACCAGGGAGAAAATGTGAGCAAACCCCAGTGAGTCCCCCAGCTCCCCGCCCCTCCTCTCCCTTGCAGCTTCCAGGAGGCTCTCTGCCCTGCCTGGGTGACTGAGCAGACAAGGCACAGGAAGTAAGATTCCTGACGCTTAGCCCCTTGCCCCAGCCACGAGGGCACTCAGTGGCTGCCAGGAATGAGTACGGGTTTCCCACAGAGACACCTAGGAGAACGGCAGCAAGAGGGTTGGAAGGAGCATTATTCTGGGAGGGGAGGGTCAGCTTCCAGGGCATGAGGTCATGGGCCACACAGGCTGAGGTGGTGGAATGTGTCCTGAAGGACTTTCTTGCCTTTACTCTGGTGGCCGGGCTGGCTTGACACCAACCCAAACATCCCAGGCCCACACCAATGAAAAGAAACTGTGGCAGCCAGTCCTGAAAGCCCAGGAAGCCAGTTCATGCCAAATTCCTATCTGCTTCCTGCCCACTGCGAGGGGCCACAGCACAGTGGTGAAGCACACAGGTGCTGTGGCCACATGCCTGGCTTCAAGTTCTGGCTTTCTCACCTACTCACAGTGTGATCCTGGGCGAGTTACTTAACTTCGCTGTGCCTCAGTTGTCTCGCCTGTAAAGTGGAAATGATAATAATAACTTCTACCCTATAGGGTTGTTGTGAGGATTAATGGATTCTTACATTTTGTGTGTGTGTGTGTGTGTCTATCATTCCATTAAATCTTCATATACATAATCTTCATATACATTATGGACATAACCCTTGTACATCTTATATGTGATCTTCATGTACATTATATACATAGCCTTCATCCACATTATGTAACCCTCATATATATGATGTACATAATCCTCATGTTTTTATACATAATCTTCATATATATTATGTATATAATCCTCATATATATTATATATAATCTTCATATATATTATAATCTTCATATATATTATACATAATCTTCATATATATTATGTACATAATCCTCGTCTATATTATACACGTCTTCATAATATGCTTTAGAACAGTGACTGGCACATAGTCAATGCATCACATAACTGCTGTGTTGCTAGTATTACTAGCATTCCTTCATGAATATAATCCTTCATTGTATACAGCAGGTAAAGCTTACAAATTCCCTTCACATTCATTGTCTCAAATACAAATTTGTACACTTTATTCTTTTGGCTACTAGAATGTAAGCCTCATGAGAGCAGGGAATTCTTAATTGTTTCATTCATTGCCATATCCTTGAAGCCTAGAATAGTACCCAGGACAAAATAGATGCTGGATAAATATTTGTTAAATGGGTGGATGAATGACTTCAACAGACTTTTCTGGAAAGCCTATTTATATGCCAGGCACTGAGGATTCAAAGGTAGAAACTATGGTAATCAGCCTTTGAAAAAGACCGAAATCGATTGGTAATTCACTTGTAGAATTGTAGAGTGATAAAATGCATGACCCTGTGACAGACCAGCCACAAGAGCAGTGGGTCTCAGCAGTATTTTGCCCCAGCCTCCCCAGGGGACCAGATTCAGCCCAAGCAGAGATGGTGGCTCTGTGGCTCAGGAAGCCTCTGGGGAGGGTTGGAAGGAGAGAGGGAGTGGACGACACATGCCCTTGAGGATCACTGTGCTCCTTTACTCTACCAAAGTATCAATGTCTACTGTCCATTGGGTACCATTACGGGTTTGGTTTTGGTTTTTATCATTACATCTTAAATAAACTGCTTCCACGTTTCCATGGAGTCCTCTCTGCCTTCACCTTTTTTTTTTTTTAAAGATTTTATTAAAGATTTTATTTATTTATTTGAGACAGAGAGAATGAGAGACAGAGAGCATGAGAGAGGGGAGGGTCAGAGGGAGAAGCAGACCCCCTGCCGAGCAGGGAGCCCGACGCGGGACTCGATCCCGGGACTCCAGGATCATGACCT